>NC_135993.1:8973320-9119290 GCF_053455715.1 Rhinoraja longicauda
CAGAGCAAGGGATTCAAGAACCAGAGGACCTCAGCTGAAAGCGAGACGGGCAAGATTTTTAGATTTAGAGATACAGCGCAGAAACAGGCCCTTCGGCCCACCGAGTCCGCGCCGCCCAGCGATCCCCGCACATTAACACTATCCTACACCCACTAGGGACAATTTTTACATTTGCCCAGCCAATTAACCTACAAACCTGCACGTCTTTGGAGTGTGGGAGGAAACCGAAGATCTCGGAGAAAACCCACGCAGGTCACGGGGAGAACGTACAAACTCCGTACAGACGGCGCCCGTAGTCGGGATCGAACCTGAGTCTCCGGCGCTGCATTCGCTGTAAGGCAGCAACTCTACCGCTGCGCCACCGAGCCGCCAGATGCAATAGGAACCTGAGAGGCAACCTTTTCACGCAGAGGGTGGTGGGTATCTGGAACGAGCTGCTGGAGGAGGCAGTTGTGGCAGCTACTAGAACAAGTTTGTGTAAGAAGGAACTGCAGATGCTGGCTTAAACCGTGGACACAAAATGCTGGAGTAACTCAGCGGGACAGGCAGCATCTCTGGAGAGAAGGAATGGGTGACGTTTCGGGTCGAGACCCTTCTTCAGACTGGTTGGGGATAAGGGGAAATGGGAGATATAGGCGGTCTTCTTCTTCTTGCATATGGCGTGCACAGCCTAAAGTTGTAGGTCAAGGGTGGACATCCAGGCCAGGGTGGATGTCTACTCTTGGTCAGGCATCAGTTTCTGGGTGGATGGCCTTGATACCACCAGGGAAAAGCCTCAGTGATCAGTCATTCACCATGTGTGGGATGGTCTGGTGTGGTGATGGGCTGTTCTTGCATGGAGGGTGCGGATCCTGTTCTGGGTTGGCCATTGCTTGCGATGGAGGTCAAACCCCGGTGGTTTCACTGTGGGGTCTGTGATAACCTCCCCGTTGTTGGGTGTTGGCTTCTCTCCAGACTCTGCGCCACTCGGTCTTGGGGTCAAAGTCTTGCAGGGATTTGGCTGAAGACCAGAAATGGTTTGCGGGACTTCAGACGCATGTTGGGGCAGATTGTTCAAGTCATAGAAACATAGAAACATAGAAAATAGGTGCAGGAGTAGGCCATTCGGCCCTTCGAGCCTGCACCGCCATTCAATATGATCATGGCTGATCATCCAACTCACTATCCCGTACCTGCCTTCTCTCCATACCCCCTGATCCCTTTAGCCACAAGGGCCACATCTAACTCCCTCTTAAACATAGCCAATGAACTGGCCTCAACTACCTTCTGTGGCAGAGAATTCCACAGATTCACCACTCTCTGTGTGAAGAAAAAAATTCTCATCTCGGTCCTAAAAGACTTCCCCCTTATCCTTAAACTGTGACCCCTTGTCCTGGACTTCCCCAACATCGGGAACAATCTTCCCGCATCTAGCCTGTCCAACCCCTTAAGAATTTTGTAAGTTTCTATAAGATCCCCCCTCAATCTTCTAAATTCCAGCGAGTACAAGCCCAGTCTATTCTAGTCTTTCTTCATATGAAAGTCCTGCCATCCCAGGGATCAATCTGGTGAACCTTCTCTGTGGAGTCAGCGTGGATGGGAAGGTCTGGGTCAGCCTGGATGGTGCACCGATCTTTCATCATCCTCCCCCTTTTGCGTCTGCTGGGGTGGGGGCGATGTGAGAGAGGACGGGGAGGCTCTGCAAAGGTGTTGACTTCAACGCCCCCTGTGACTTAAGCGCCCCGCGTTGCAGAGTTAAGGACAGTGTAAACTCGTTTGGTGTGGCAGCTATTAGCCCAACCAGCTGAACAAAACTCGGCTGTTGAGTAGATGTGCACAATCTAATAGATATAGACGGTGACGTGGTGAAATAACGAACAATGAATGAAAGATATGCAAAATAGTAACGATAATAAAAGAAACAGGCTGTTCAGGTGAAAATGAGAAGCTGGTGTGACTTAGGTGGGGGGAGGGATAGAGAGAGAGGGAAGGTGTGGAATTCTCTGCCTCAGAAGGCAGTGGAGGCCAGTTCGTTGGATGCTTTCAAGAGAGAGCTGGATAGAGCTCTTAAGGATAGCGGAGTGAGGGGGTATGGGGAGAAGGCAGGAACGGGGTACTGATTGAGAGTGATCAGCCATGATCGCATTGAATGGCGGTGCTGGCTCGAAGGGCTGAATGGCCTACTCCTGCACCTATTGTCTATTGTCTATTGTCTATAATGCCGGGGCTACCTGAAGTGAGAGAAATCAATATGTATAAGAAAATAACTGCAGATGCTGGTACAAATCGATTTATTCACAAAATGCTGGAGTAACTCAGCGGGTCAGGCAGCATCTCGGGAGAGAAGGAATGGGTGACGTTTCGGGTCGAGACCCTTCAATTCTGACCCTGACCTGCTGAGTTACTCCAGCATTTTGTGCCTGACCTGCTGAGTTACTCCAGCATTTTGTGAAGAAGGGTCTCGACCCGAAACGTGAGAGAAATCAATATCATTGCACTGGGCTGCAAGCTGCCCAAGCGAAATATGAGATGCTGTTCCTCCAATTTGCGTTTAGCCTCACTCTGACAATGGAGGAGACCGAGGAGGAGAATTGGAGCGACTGGGCTTGTATTCACTGGAATTTAGAAGGATGAGAGGGGATCTTATAGAAACATATAAAATTATAAAAAAAGAACTGGACAAGCTAGATGCTTGCTATGTTGGGGGAGTCCAGAACCAGGGGCCACACACAGTTTAAGAATAAAGGGGAGGCCATTTAAAACTGAGATGAGAAAAAAACATTTTCACCCAGAGAGTTGTGAATTTGTGGAATTCTCTGCCACAGAGGGCTGTGGAAGCCAATTCACTGGATGAATTTAAAAGAGAGTTAGATAGAGCTCTAGGGGCTAGCCGAATCAAGGGATATGGGGAGAAGGCAGGTATGGGTTATTGATTGTGGATGATCAGCCATGATCACAGTGAATGGCGGTGCTGGCTCGAAGGGCCGAACGGCCTCCTCCTGCACCTATTTTTGTGTGTTTCTATGAAACTATGAACAAACGATGAGCTATGAATTTAAAAAGGGGATTGAGCAAATAGATCTCAACTTGGTCAAAAAGGCCCACTTCAAAGTTTGAAGGTATCACAAAATGCTGGAGTAACTCAGCAGGTCAGGCAGCATCTCAGGAGAGAAGGAATGGGTGACGTTTCGGGTCGAGACCCTTCTTCCGACCCGAAACGTCACCCACCCATTCCTTCTCTCCTGAGATGCTGCCTGACCCGCTGAGTTACTCCAGCATTTTGTGATACCTCCGATTTGTACCAGCATCTGCAGTTATTTTCCTACACCACTTCAAAATGTAATCACTACTCTACAAGTCAAGTCAAGTCAAGTTTATTTGTCACATACACATACACGACGTGCAGTGAAATGAAAGTGGCATAGCCTGCGGATTGTGCAAAATAATTACAATTACAGCATAAAAATTAAAATTAATACAGAAAAAAAATGTAGTCCCTGGAGTTATAGACAATAGACAATAGACAATAGGTGCAGGAGGAGGCCATTCGGCCCTTCGAGCCAGCACCGCCATTCAATGTGATCATGGCTGATAATATCAATCAGTACCCCGTTCCTGCCTTCTCCCCATACCCCCTGACTCCGCTATCCTTAAGAGCTCTATCTAGCTCTCTCTTGAATGCATTCAGAGAATTGGCCTCCACTGCCTTCTGAGGCAGAGAATTCCACAGATTTACAACTCTCTGACTGAAAATCTCCGTTCTAAATGGCCTACCCCTTTATTCTTAAACTGTGTGGCCCCTTTGTTCTGGACTCCCCCAACATTGGGAACATGTTTCCTGCCTCTAACGTGTCCGACCCCTTAATAATCTTATACGTTTCGATAAGATCTCCTCTCATCCTTATAATAGTTATAATAGTTATAATAGTTAACAGTCCTGATGGCCTGTGGGAAGAAACTCCGTCTCATCCTCTCCGTTTGACCTGCGCGAGATAACCACTGATGAGGTGTTTTGTGCAGTGATCACCAGAAGTAGAACCAGAAACTGGTGCGCTGAGGTGTTCTGTTACAAACGCCAGAGTTCCCTCAGTTCAAGCCCGCGAGGGGTTATTTTTAAACTTGCAACGTGAAGGTGGTCAGACAGGGGATAACAAACCTCGCTGGTTAAATAAGCAGAAGCTATGAGCGATTAAAAGGGGCGATTGTGGGAAGGGTGGCGAGGAGCCTTCCACCAGGCCTGGCGGCTGGTATTTACCCAAAGGCTCCACGTCTGCCCTGCACGCCAGCGACAGTACACTCTCACCCATTTAATTAGAGCTCCTTCCCACTTCCTTCCCACTTTCCCAGACCGGCAGAGCTGGGGCAGACGGGCAGACAGTCAGGCCGGGGTCAGGCTGGCAGCAAGGAACGGCAGGTTGCAAAGTGGCAGAGGGGCTGATTCTATCCTCGCCTTGCTGTCGGGAATCTCTCCCCACGAGAGGCTGTGGAACGCCCGGCCATTCACAGGCACTGCCCGGCGGACACTCGCGCCGGTCCGGGTTGGCAACTGAAGCGCCAACGCGCATTTATCACTCGACGCAAAGACGCCAGTGGGAGCTCCAAGGTGGAGACCATGTGGGAGCTCCAAGGTGGAGACCTCAGGGGAGCTCCAAGGTGGAGACCATATGGGAGCTCCAAGGTGGAGACCATATAGGAGCTCCAAGGTGGGCCATATGGGAGTGCCAAGGTGGGGACCATACGGGAGCTCCAAGGTGGAGACCATGTGGGAGCTCCAAGGTGGAGACCATGTGGGAACTCCAAGGTGGAGACCATGTGGGAGCTCCAAGGTGGAGACCATGTGGGAGCTCCAAGGTGGAGACCATGTGGGAGCTCCAAGGTGGAGACCATGTGGGAGCGCCAAGGTGGAGACCATGTGGGGAGCTCCGACCGGAGACCACCAACACTTCATCCGCCAACACTTCCGTCACCTACAACGGGACCCCACCACTGGCCATATCTTCCCATCCCCTCCCCTTTCTGCGTTCCGCAGAGACCGTTCCCTCCGTAACTCCCTGGTCCACTCGTCTCTTCCTACCCAAACCACCCCAACCCCGGGCACTTTCCCCTGCAACCGCACGGGATGCAACACCTGTCCCTTTACCTCCCCCCTCAACTCCATCCAAGGACCCAAACAGTCTTTCCAGGTGAGACAGAGGTTCACCTGCACCTCCTCCAACCTCATCTATTGCATCCGCTGCTCCAGATGTCAACTTATTTACATCGGCGAAACAAAGCGCAGGCTCGGCGATCGCTTCGCTCAACACCTGTGCTCGGTCCGCATTGACCAAACTGATCTCCCGGTGGCCCAGCATTTCAACTCCCCCTCCCATTCCCAGTCTGACCTTTCTGTCATGGGCCTCCTCCAGTGCCATAGTGAGGCCCACCGGAAATTGGAGGAACAGCACCTCATATTTCGCCTGGGCAGCTTGCAGCCCAGTGGTATGAACATTGACTTCTCCAACTTTAGATAGTTCCTCTGTCCCTCCCTTCCCCTCCCCCTTCCCAGATCTCCCTCTATCTTCCTGTCTCCACCTATATCCTTCCTTTGTCCCGCCCCCTACCCTGACATCAGTCTGAAGAAGGGTCTCGACCCGAAACGTCACCCATTCCTTCTCTCCTGAGATGCTGCCTGACCTGCTGAGTTACTCCAGCATTTTATGAATAAATACCTTTGATTTGTACCAGCATCTGCAGTTATTTTCTTATACTACTGGAGACCACGGTGGGATCTGCGATGTGGAGACCCATGGGGGGGGGGGGACGGACCTTGAAACAGAGACCATGTGGGAGCTCCGATACGGAGACTCCATCACAGAGACATCAGGGGTCTCCCACGGGAAGTGACAAGCTTACGGAAACGGCCGCAAGTGACAGGAGTAACTAGGGTTGCCAACTGTCCCGTATTAGCCGGGACATCCCGTATTTTGGGCTAAATTGGTTTGTCCCGTACGGGACGGCCCTTGTCCCGTATTAGTAGGGTTGCCAACTTCCTCACTCCCAAATACGGGACAAAGGGTGACGTCATCGCCCCGCGTCCCACGTGACCTCACCCAGCCAGCGGCCCACGTGCTCCCGCTCCACCAATGGCGGCCGCTGGCTGGGTGAGGTCACGTGGGGCGCGGTGCGATGACGTCACCCTTTGTCCCTTCTTTGGGAGAGAGGAAGTTGGCAACCCCAAGCTCAAGCCACATGGTGGGGGGGTGGGGGTTCGACAGGGATCGGTAAGCTTGATGGGAGGGTTAGTTTGTAAAGACTATTCAGGGAGGAGAAAGGACGGAGAGCTTTAGGACAGTATTCAAGGGCGGCCACAGGTTACAGTGCGGGACCAGAATGACAAGGCCGGAACTGGAGATGCTGAATGATCTCCGAACTTCGCAGGCCTGAACACGATCCATTTGTCGAAGGAGGGTCTCGACCCGAAAAGGTCACCCATTCCTTCTCTCCAGAGATGCTGCCTGACCCGCTGAGTTACTCCGGCATTTTGGCATCTATGATCCATTTGTTGCTATTCCCCATCTTGGAAACTGTTCCAACTTACAAGGTATCACACGAAAAGCTGGAGTAACTCAGCGGGTCGGGCAGCATCTCTGGAGAGAAGGAATGGGTGACGTTTCGGGTCGAGACCCTTCTTCATACAAGGCGCGGTGGCGCAGTGGTAGAGCTCCTGCTCACAGCGCCAGAGACCCGGGTTCAGTCCTGCCCAGGAGTGCCGTCTATCTGGAGTTTGTACGTGCTCCCCTGTGACGGTGGTTTTTCTCCGGGTGCCCCGGTTTCGTCCCACATGCCAATGACGTGCAGGTTTGTAGGTTAATTGGCTTCGGTAAAATTCTAAATTGTCCCCAGTGTATGTATGATACTGCTAGTGTGCGGGGATCGCTGGTCGGCGCAGACTCGCCGGGCCGAAGGGCCTGTTTCCGCACTGTACCTCTAAACTAAACTAAACCAGATGTGTAGGAAGGAACTTCAGATGCTGGTTTACACCTAAGGCAGACACAAAATGCTGGAGTAACTCAGCGGGACAGGCAGCATCTCTGGCGAGAAGGAATGGGTGACGTTTCGGGTCGAGACCCTTCTTCGGACTAAACTAAACGTGCCCGCACGTCTCCATTAAACTTTGACCCTCTCACCCTGAAGCCTGGTTGTTGACATTTCCACGCTGGCGATTCGGCTGCGGATTTCCTCGCTGAGGATCAGGCGTGCTTGGGCGGTGCACGTGGCTATTTTTTCCCCTCTTGGCTCCCTCAATGCCGTCTGGGCCGGGCCCGGGCAGCAGAAGGCGGCAAAACACTGCAGCTTTCTTCCAGGTGGAATGTTGGCGTGAGTCAGACACAGAAGGCATTCAGCCCGGCCTCTTGGCTCTGTCCAAGTCTGGCTGCCTCCCCACCACACCAAACCCCCAGCCTTGGAAACGGCTCTGGAAACAGCTGGAAGGGGCAGAAGGCAGGGAACATCTCCTGGCCTAGCTGGTGGTCCCCCTCCCCCCTCCCCCCTCTCCCCTCCCTGCACTCTCCTGCCCAGAGAGCAGAAATTAACTCTGCCACTCTTCTGTTACCCCCACCCCCCCCCCCCACGCTCAGAACAAAAGTAATCTGCAAGTTGAATCAGTAAATAAAGAAAGGCGAATGCAACATTAGCATTTATTTAGTTTAGAGATACAGCACGGAAACAGGCCCTTCGGCCCACCGAGACCGTACCGACCAGCGATCCCCGCGCACTAACACTATCCTAAACACACTAGGGACAATTTACATTTATACCAAGGAAATTAACTTCCAAACCTGTACGCCTTTGGAGTGTGGGAGGAAAATTATAGATGCAAGATGGTGTCAGAAAATGGCGACTCGTGGAGTTATAGTCATGCAGCATGGAAACAGGCCCTTCGGCCCAACCTGCCCATGCATCTCTGTAAGATCACCATGCATACCCCTGCACTCCAAGGGATAAAGTCCTAGCCTGCCCAGCCTTCCTCTGCAGCTCAGTCCTCAAGTCCTGGCAACATCCTCCTAAATCTTCTCTGCACTCTTCCCAGCCTAACAACATCCTTCCGAGAGCAGGGTGAGCAAAACTGGACACGATACTCCAAATGCGGCCTCACCAACATCTTGTACAACTATAACATAGCATCCCAACTTTTATAGTCAGCACTCTGACCTGACTAATCAACGCCAAGGTGCTGAAAGCCTCCTTGGCCACCCTATCGACCTCGAGCAGCCCGGCGGGGGCTTCAATGTCGGGAGTCCCGACCGCCGCGAGGTGGCAACTTCAACAGCCTGACCGCGGGAGAAGACGGCAGGGGGAAGAGAAAAGACATTCTGGCCTTCCATCACAGTGAGGAGGGGACTGGAGGAGGCTAACTGTGATGGATGTTTCTTTTTTTTGTTTGGTGTTGGTTTGTGATTGTGTGTGTTATTGCTTATTTTTATTGCTCTTATTGTTGGACTGTGGGTAACGGAATTTTGTCCAAAAGACTTGGGTTTGTTTTGGATGACAATAAAGACTATTCTGATTCTATCTGCCTGTGACAACACTTTCAAGAAACTATGTACCTGCACTCCTAGATCCCACTGCTCTACAACACACCCCAGGGCCCTGCCATTCACTGTGAAGGTCCTGCCCTGGTTTGACTTCCAGAAATGCAACACCTTCCACTTAATCTGCATTAAACTCCATTAAACATTCCTCAGGCCACTTGGCCAACTGATCAAGATCCTGGTGTGATTTCTGATAACCATTTTCGCTTATAAAACCACACCACCCACTTTAGTGTCATCTACAAACCTACTCATCATCCCTTGTACCTTCTCATCAAAATCGCTGATATAAACCACAAACAGCATTGGTCCCCTGAAGCACACCTTCAGTCACAGATCTCCAGTCCGAAAGCCAACATGCCACTGTTGAGGAAGGATATTCTTGCTATGGAGGGCGTGCAGCGTAGGTTCACTAGGTTAATTCCCGGAATGGCAGGACTGTCGTATGTTGAAAGGCTGGAGCGATTGGGCTTGTATACACTGGAATTTAGAAGGATGAGGGGGGATCTTATTGAAACATATAAGATAATTAGGGGATTGGACTCATTAGAGGCAGGAAACATGTTCCCAATGTTGGGGGAGTCCAGAACAAGGGGCCACAGTTTAAGAATAAGGGGTAGGCCATTTAGAATGGAGATGAGGAAGAACTTTTTCAGTCAGAGAGTGGTTAAGGTGTGGAATTCTCTGCCTCAGAAGGCAGTGGAGGCCAATTCGTTGGATGCTTTCAAGAGAGAGCTGGATAGAGCTCTTAAGGATAGCGGAGTGAGGGGGTATGGGGAGAAGGCAGGAACGGGGTACTGATTGAGAGTGATCAGCCATGATCGCATTGAATGGCGGTGCTGGCTCGAAGGGCTGAATGGCCTCCTCCTGCACCTATTGTCTATTGTCTATTGTCTATTGCTTGAACTGGAACGGCCAGCAATGAAGACGCTTGTAGAAAGTGCTGGACACTGCCCGGTCCTTCACGGGTACTGACCTCCCCACCATCACAGAGATCTACAGGAGTCGCTGCCTCAAAAAGGCAGCCAGCATATCATATCATCATATCATATCATATATATACAGCCGGAAACAGGCTTTTTCGGCCCACCAAGTCCGTGCCGCCCAGCGATCCCCGTACATTAACACTATCCTACACCCACTAGGGACAATTTTTTTAAAAAGATTTTTACCCAGCCAATTAACCTACATACCTGTACGTCTTTGGAGTGTGGGAGGAAACCGAAGATCTCGGAGAAAACCCACGCAGGTCACGGGGAGAACGTACAAACTCCTTACAGTGCAGCACCCGTAGTCAGGATCGAACCTGAGTCTCCGGCGCTGCATTCGCTGTAAAGCAGCAACTCTACCGCTGCGCTACCGTGCCGCCCAGCATCATCAGAGACCCACACCACCCTGGCCATTTAGATTTAGATTTAGATTTAGAGATACAGCGAGGAAACAGGCCCTTCGGCCCACCGGATCCGCGCCGCCCAGCGATCCCCGCACATTAACACTATCCTACACACACTAGGGACAATTTTTTTTACATTTGCCCAGCCAATTAACCTACATACCTGTACATCTTTGGAGTGTGGGAGGAAACCGAAGATCTCGGAGAAAACCCACGCAGGTCATGGGGAGAACGTACAAACTCCGTACAGACGCCGCCCGTAGTCGGGATCGAACCTGAGTCTCCGGTGCTGCATTCGCTGTAAGGCAGCAACTCTACCGCTGCGCCACCGTGCCGATCTGCTCTCATTCCACTCCTGCCATCGGGAAGAAGGCACAGGTGCATGACCAAATAAGAATTCCGAATAAGGGGTAGGCCATTTAGAAGGGAGATGAGGAAAAACTTTTTCAGTCAGAGAGTTGTAAATCTGTGGAATTCTCTGCCTCAGAAGGCAGTGGAGGCCAATTCTCTGAATGCATTCAAGAGAGAGCTAGATAGAGCTCTTAAGGATAGCGGAGTCAGGGGGTATGGGGAGAAGGCAGGAAAGGGGTACTGATTGAGAATGATCAGCCACGATCACATTGAATGGCGGTGCTGGCTCGAAGGGCCGAATGGCCTACTCCTGCACCTATTGTCTATTGTCTAAATGCAGCCCAACCAAAATGTGCAGGAAGGAACTGCAGATGCTGGTTTAAATCGAAGAGAGGTACAAAATGCTGGAGTAACTCAGTGGGACAGGCAGCGTCTCTGGAGAGAAGGAATAGGCGACGTTTCGGGTCGAGACCCTTCTTTTGCCCAACCAAAGATGAATGATGCCACAACATGGTTTCCTGACTCTTGTGTTCAATGCCCCGACCAATGAAGGCAAGCATACTCTGAAGGAAAACTCTGAAGGCAGAGTTAGATAGAGCTCTGGGGGCTAGTGGAATCAAGGGGTATGGGGAGAAGGCAGGCACGGGTTACTGATTGTGGACGATCAGCCATGATCACAATGAATGGCGGTGCTGGCTCGAAGGACCGAATATCCTCCTCCTGCACCTATTTTCTATGTTCTATGTTCTATGTTCATACCATCCACCATGATTCCTAGTCTTGAACTTTTCCTCTTCTCTGCAACACATCATGGGATGATTTCTGAAACTCTAAACTCTAAATTATTAAAACGATTAATAATTTAAAAATATATATATATGTTGTCTACTTTAAATAGATTTTAATAAGTGTAATATTTAAATCTTAATGTTGAAATCAATATAAATAATTTTAACATTTAAAATTATTTTATCTATTTTAAAATTGATTTAAAATCTAAATAGATTTTGATTCAAATCTAAATCTAAATGGATAGACAGCTGTTGTATTTCTAATTCACCCTCTTAATGCATTCCCTGAAACTCTTAAGTGTTAAATCTGCCTTAATGTTTTTCGATTTTCCAAGATTCGTGTTACCACATCTTTAATGATAAACACAAGTGTTTTACTTGTAGATACCAGGTAAAGTAACCTACCAGGTAAATTACCACAGACATTACTTAGTACTAGTCGGTCTTCAGTTCAGTTTAGTTTAGAGATACAGTGCGGGAACAGGCCCTTCGGCCCACCAAATCCGTGCTGTCCAGCATTGAGTATAGGAGCAAAGAGGTCCTTCTGCAGTTGTACAGGGCCCTAGTGAGACCGCACCTGGAGTACTGTGTGCAGTTTTGGTCTCCAAATTTGAGGAAGGATATTCTTGCTATTGAGGGCGCGCCGCGTAGGTTTACTAGGTTAATTCCCGGAACGGCGGGACTGTCATATGTTGAAAGACTGGAGCGACTGGGCTTGTGTACACTGGAATTTAGAAGGATGAGAGGGGATCTTATCGAAACATATAAGATTATTAAGGGGTTGGACACGTTAGAGGCAGGAAACATGTTCCCAATGTTGTGGATGTCCAGAACCAGGGGCCACAGTTTAAGAATAAGGGGTAGGCCATTTAGAACGGAGATGAGGAAAAACCTTTTCAGTCAGAGAGTTGTGAATCTGTGGAATTCTCTGCCTCAGAAGGCAGTGGAGGCCAATTCTCTGAATGCATTCAAGAGAGCTAGATAGGGCTCTTAAGGATAGCGGAGTCAGGGGGTGTGGGGAGAAGGCAGGAACGGGGTACTGATTGAGAATGATCAGCCATGATCACATTGAATGGTGGTGCTGGCTCGAAGGGCCAAATGGCCTCCTCCTGCACCTATTGTCTATTGTCTATCACAATCCTACACAGTCTGAAAGACAACATTCCACCCTCACCATCACCATCCTACACAGACTAGGGACAATTCACATTTTTTTTACCAAACCTAATTAGCCTACAGACCCGGACGTCTTTGGAATGTGGGAGGAAACCGGAGCGCCCGGAGAAAACCCACGAGGTCATGGGGAGAACGAACAAACTCCGTGCAGACAGCACCCATGGTCAGGATTGAACCTGGGCCACTGGCGCCGTGAGGCAGCAACTGTACCGCTGCGCCCAGTGGTTTCTCATAGTTTGTATTTTCTGCACTTTACTATCAATATATGTACTTACCATCCATTTAATTTGAATGTGCTTCCTTGTTTTGTTTCCTCTGGATTTTAATTTAGGTTAGTTCAGGGATGCAGCGTGGAAACAGGCCCATCGGACCCCTGGATCCACACTGACCGTTGATCACCTGTGCAGACTAGTTCTACGTTATCCCAATTTCCCAACCACTCCCTACACACAAGGGGGCAGTTTACAGAGAGCCCAATCAACCTACAAACCTGCATGTCTTTGGGATGAGGGGGGAAACCGGAGCACCCGGAGAAAACCCGCACGGAGAAAACCCGCACGAAGGTGCAAACTCCGTACAGACAGTGCCCCAGGCCAGAATCGAACCGGCGTCTCTGGCGCTGTGAGGCAGCAGCACTAACAGACAATAGACAATAGGTACAGGAGGAGGCCATTCGGCCCTTCGAGCCAGCACCGCCATTCAATGTGATCATGGCTGATCATTCTCAATCAGTACCCCGTTCCTGCCTTCTCCCAATACCCCCTGACTCCGCTATCCTTAAGAGCTCTATCTAGCTCTCTCTTGAATGCATTCAGAGAATTGGCCTCCACTGCCTTCTGAGGCAGAGAATTCCACAGATTCACAACTCTCTGACTGAAAAAGTTTTTCCTCACCTCAGTTTTAAATGGCTTACAACTTATTCTTAAACTGTGTGGCCCCTTGTTCTGGGCTCCCCCAACATTGGGAACATGTTTCCTGCCTCTAACGTGTCCAACCCCTTAATAATCTTATACGTTTCGATAAGATCTCCTCTCATCCTTCTAAATTCCAGTGTATACAAACCTAGTCGCTCCAGTCTTTCAAAATATGACAGTCCCGCCATTCCGGGAATTAACCTAGTAAACCTACGCTGCACGCCCTCAATAGCAAGAATATCCTGCTGTGCCTAACTGCTCTCTCCCTTATTCCATAGCTCCACACACACATCTCACTCTCCTACTTGAGGCTGACCTTTTATTTTATTCTCTCTTAGCAAGGATATGTCCTTTCTCTGTAACTTTATAAGATTCATGGCCCCCTGCAATATTTAATCCCAGCCATTCAACCGTGCCTCAGTAATGGCTGTGAGATCAGATCCAATCAACTCCCTGTTACTAATTCACAGGATTTGTTTGGTTTATTGGTGCAGAAAACCCCTATCAATGCTATTAAATCAGTCATAGTGCCACACAACCCTTCGGCCCAACCTGGCCCAGCCAACCATTATGCCCAAAATATACTGGTCACACTTGCCCACGTTTAGCCCATACCAAGTCACCAGCACTTCCTGATTGACTTTAAATAAATTGTTTCCCATTCAAACTGTCAATAGACAATAGACACTAGGTGCAGGAGGAGGCCATTCGGCCCTTCGAGCCAGCGCCGCCATTCAATGTGATCATGGCTGATCATTCTCAATCAGTACCCCGTTCCTGCCTTCTCCCCATACCCCCTGACTATCCTTAAGAGCTCTATCTAGCTCTCTCTTGAATGCATTCAGAGAATTGGCCTCCACTGCCTTCTGAGGCAGAGAATTCCACAGATTCACAACTCTCTGACTGAAAAAGTTTTTCCTCATCTCCGTTCTAAATGGCCTATCCCTTATTCTTAAACTGTGTGGCCCCTTGTTCTGGACTCCCCCAACATTGGGAACATGTTTCCTGCCTCTGACGTGTCCAACCCCTTAATAATCTTGTACGTTTCGATAAGATCTCCTCTCATCCTTCTAAATTCCAGTGGATACTCGTGTCCCAGGAGTTTGTGTTGTATCTCTAGACTTGCCCTTATCTGAGCCCAGTCATAATCTCTGAAAGGAAATCCTGCCTTCCTAGCTCAAAGTCTAAGTGATGGAGCACAGTCACACCTTCAAGTACCTATTTACCACAGTCATAGAATCATATAACGCAGGAACAAGGACTTCAGCAAAATGCCGACCAATCTGCCTCGCCTCACCTGCCCGCGTTTGGCCCACACCCGTCTAATGCGTTTCTTGTTCCCAGTTCCTCCCCCTACAATCAGCCTGAAAAAGGCCCACAACCCAAAATATCACCTATCCATTTTCCCCAGAGATGCTGAACCAGCCCGAACCAGCACCTGCAGTTCCTTTTTACTACGTCTATATACTAAAACTCTCGTTTGTTTGTTTGTTTGTTTGTTTGTTTGTTCCTGAACTACAGCCAAAACGGTACACGATAGCGTGACAATTTTCGGCCCACCTTACTCACCGTCGTCCCTTTGGTGCTAATGGAAGAAGTTTCATTGAAATCGGTGTTATATATTTAAAGCTATTCACATTTTAAAGTTTACATCTGTCTCCTAGGGAGGGATGGGGGGAGGGCGGGAGGGGGGGGGTGGAGGGAGGGGGAGGGAGGGAGGGGGAAGAGGAGGGGAGGAGGGAGGATAAGGGGGTTGAGGGGCATGGAATGGGGGGGAGGGGGGAGGGAGGGGGAAGGGAGGGGGAGGAGGGAGAATAAGGGGGTTGAGGGGGATGGAGTGGGGAGAGGGGGAGGGGAGGGGGGGAGGGGGGGAGGGGGAGGGGAGGGGGGAGGGAGGGAGAGGAGGGAGGGGGGGAGAGATGAGGGGGAGGGGGAGGGGGGAGGGGGTTAGGACAGGGTGCTGCACCAATGCAGGAGAGGTTTGGGCCCAATGGGTCCACTTGGTCTAGTTCCCTCTAAAGCTTTGCTAATCCATGTACCTGTTTTGTCTGGTTTAGTTCAGAGATACAGAGTGGAAACAGGCCCTTCGGCCCACCGAGTCTGACCTGACCAGCGATCACCCCGTACACTATCACTATCCTACACACGAGGGACAATTTACAATTTACTGAAGCCAATTAACCTACAAACCTGCACGACTTTGGAAACCGGAGCACCCGGAGAAAACCCACGCGGTCATGGGGAGAATGTACACACAGTACCCATAGTCAGGATCGAACTCAGGTCTCTGGCGCTGTAAGGCAGCAGCTCTATTACTGCACCACCGTGCCGCCCAAATGTTGCCCAATTTGGTTTATAGGAGAAATGTCGGATCATGTTAAATCTTGCAAATGGCTTTGAAAGTGGCAGAAAATCAGTGAGCTCGTTAGAATTCAGTTGGGAGCTCGTTAGAATTCAGCGAGGAAATTATCAGAGGGATGGAATCTAGCGTATGAGAACAAACTGTGTGGGAGCAGTTTGCAGGAGCTTCTGGAGCTGTGTGAAAGGGTAAAAAAACTGGTTGGGCCACGTGTGGGTCCCTGTGGAAAGGTGAGGGAATTTTTAATAATAGGCAATAAGGAAATAGCAGAGGAATCAAACAAATACTTTTTGTCTGACTTCATGGGAAGCTTATAACCACCTCCCGGGAACAGGGGAAGGTTGAGGGTGCAGCACAAATGATGAAATAAAGGACATGGTAGCTGGAGAGGTTTGTTAGTCTGGAAGCACATAGATCCCAAGGGCCTGGACTATCATGCATAGTAGTCATGCAGTGTGGAAACAGGCCCTTCAGCCCAACGTGCCCACACCAACCAACATGCCCCATCTACACAATAGACAATAGAAAATAGACAATAGACAATAGGTGCAGGAGGAGGCCATTCGGCCCTTCGAGCCAGTACCACCATTCAATGTGATCATGGCTGATCATTCTCAATCAGTACCCCCGTTCCTGCCTTCTCCCCATACCCCCTGACTCTGCTATCCGTAAGAGCTCTATCCAGCTCTCTCTTGAATGGATTCAGAGAATTGGCCTCCACTGCTTTCTGAGGCAGAGAATTCCACAGATTCACAACTCTCTGACTGAAAAAGTTTTTCCTCATCTCCGTTCTAAATGGCCAACCCCTTATTCTTAAACTGTGGCCCCTGGTTCTGGAACCAGACACTAGTCCCACCTCCCTGCATTTTGCCCGTGTCCCTCTAAACCTGTCCTATCCACGTACGTATCTAACTATTTCTTAAACGTTACAATAGTCTCTGCTACCTCCTCTGGCAACTTGTTCCATACACCCACCACCTTTTGTGTGAAAATGTTACCCCTCCGGTTCCTACTAAATCTTTTCCCCCCTTCACCTTGAACCTATGTCCTCTGGTTCTTGATTCCCCTACTCTGGGCAAGAGACTCTGTGCATCTACCACTCTCTGTTCCTCTCGTGATTTTCTACACCTCTGTGAGATCTCCCCTCATCCTCCTGCGCTCCAAGGAATGGAGTCCCAGCCTGCTCAACCTCTCCATGTCCAAGAGGCAGTCTCTTCCCGGCTGTTATCAGGCAACTGAACCATCCTATCACCAACTAGAGTTAGAAAATAACTGCAGATGCTGGTACAAATCGAAGGTGTTTATTTCACAAAATGCTGGAGTAACTCAGCGGGTCAGGCAGCATCTCAGGAGAGAAGGAATGGGTGACCCTTCTTCAGTCTGAAGAAGGGTCTCGACCCGAAACGTCACCCATTCCTTCTCTTCTGAGATGCTGCCTGACCTGCTGAGTTACTCCAGCATTTTGTGAAATAGATACCACCAACTAGAGAGTGGTCCTGACCTACCATCTACCTCATTGGAGACACTCAGACTATCTTTAATCAAACTTGACTGGACTTTACCTTGCACTAAACGTTATTCCCTTTAACCTGCATCTGTACACTGTGGACAGCTTGATTGTAATCATGTATAGTCTTCCCGAAAACTTGATTTGCCTGATAACAGTTGGGAAGAAATTGGCCCTGAACTTGCATCTGGAAAACTCTCGATGTAGATTTTTAAAAATAGTATCAGAGGCCAGCTAAGTAATTAGTTTCATTTGGTTTAGTTTGGTTTAGTTTAGTTTAGTTTATTGTTACGTGTATTGAGGTACAATGAAAAGCTTTTGTATACACTGGAATTTAGAAGGATGAGAGGAGATCTTATCGAAACGTATAAGATTATTAAGGGGTTGGACACGTTAGAGGCAGGAAACATGTTCCCAATGTTGGGGGAGTCCAGAACAAGGGGCCACAGTTTAAGAATAAGGGGTAGGCCATTTAGAATGGAGATGAGGAAGAACTTTTTCAGTCAGAGAGTTGTGAATCTGTGGAATTCTCTGCCTCAGAAGGCAGTGGAGGCCAATTCTCTGAATGCATTCAAGTGAGAGCTAGATAGAGCTCTTAAGGATAGCGGAGTCAGGGGGTATGGGGAGAAGGCAGGAACGGGGTACTGATTGAGAATGATCAGCCATGATCACATTGAATGGCGGTGCTGGCTCGAAGGGCCGAATGGCCTCCCCCTGCACCTATTGTGTATTGTCTATTGTCTGTTGTGTGCCAACCAGTCAGCGGAAAGACAATACACGATTTATTCTGTAGGAACAAGGAACTGCAGAAGCTGGTTTACAAAGAAGGCACTCAAAGTGCTGGAGTAACTCAGTGGGTCAGGCAGCATCTCGGAAAAACATGTCCAACCTAAAACGTCACTTATCCATGTTCTCCAGAGATGCTGCCTGACCCATTGGGTTACTCCAGCATTTTGTCTCTCTCCGATCCCCCTCTCCCTGAGTGTCCCACAGGAGCACTGAGCCTGGGCCTCCACTCAAGATGTAACCACCTTTGCCCCAGCTCATTCACCAAGCTGGTTAACAAAAACCCATCAATCTCAGATTAGCGTTTAACGATTTAGCCCAGCATCGTTCATCATTTGTGACGAGGTTTACATTTCCATCAGCCTCCAGCTTGCAGAACTGCTCACACCACTCCTGTATATATATATACAGTAAATATACATATATATCTTTCTCTCTCTCCCCCCCTCTCACCCCTCTCCTCCCTCTACCCCCCCTCACTTCCTCTCTCCCTCTCTCCCTCTCTCTCTCTCTCTCTCTCTCTCTCTCTCTCTCTCTCTCTCTCTCTCTCTCTCTCTCTCTCTCTCTCTCTCTCTCTCTCTCTCTCTCTCTCTCTCTCTCTCTCTCTCTCTCTCTCTCTCTCTCTCTCTCTCTCTTCTCTCTCTCTCTCTCTCTCTCTCTCTCTCTCTCTCTCTCTCTCTCTCTCTCTCTCTCTCTCTCTCTCTCTCTCTCTCTCTCTCTCTCTCTCTCTCCCTCTCTCTCTCTCTCTCTCTCTCTCATGTCTAGCTGCAGTACAAGTCCCATAACCTTATCGCCAACAAATCATTGCATAGACCAGAGGTTTATTGTGCTGATAACTGTCTCCTTGGTATAGAATAGGTGGATGCACAGAGTAGAGGAATCGAACACCAGAGGACGTGGGTTTAAGATGAGAGGGGCAAGATTTAATAGGAACCTGCAGGCCAACCTTTTCCCTCAAAGGATGGTGGGAAATGGAATGAGCTGCCAGAGGAGGTAGTTGCGGGAGGTACTATAACAGTATTTATAAGACACTTGGACAGGAACATGGATAGGAAAGGTTTAGAGGGATATGGATGAAACACAGGCAAACAGGACTAGCCAAGATGTGACATCATGGTCTGAATGCATTCAAGAGAGAGCTAGATAGAGCTCTTAAGGATAGCGGAGTCAGGGGTTATGGGGAGAGGGCAGGAACGGGGTACTGATTGAGAATGATCAGGCATGATCACATTGAATGGCGGTGCTGGCTCGAAGGGCCAAATGGCCTACTCCTGCACCTATTGTCTATTGTCTATGGTCGGCATGGACAAGTTGGGCCGAAGGGCCTGTTTTCGTGCTGTTTGACGTTGAACTATTTTGATGCGCCCTCATTATGGTGCACAATGATATTATTATTATTATTATTATTATTATTATTATTATTATTATTATTATTATTATTATTATTATTATTATTATTATTATTATTATTATTATTATTATTATTATTATTATTATTATTATTATTATTATTATTATTATTATTGGTGTAGGTGTTATTGTTATTGTTATAGTTATTATTGTTGTTGTTGGTGTTATTGTTATTGTTATTGTTATTATTAATATTATTATTATTTTTGGTGTTATTGTTATTATTATTATTGTTGGTGTTATTGTTATTGTTATTGTTATTGTTATTGTTATTGTTATTGTTAGTTATTGTTATTGTTATTGTTATTGTTATTGTTGTTGTTATTATTATTATTCACCCAGAGAGTTATGAATCTGTGGAATTCTCTGCCACAGAAGGCAGTGGAGGCCAATTCACTGGATGTTTCCAAGAGAGAGTTAGATTTAGCTCTTAGGGCTAACGGAATCAAGGGATACGGGGAGAAAGCAGGGACCGACCGGGGTACCGATTGTGGATGATCAGCCATGATCATATTGAATGGCGGTGCTGGCTCGAAGGGCTGAATGGCCTCCTCCTGCACCTATTTTCTATGTTTCTATGTTTCTACATCCCTCCCTCACCTACCCGCCCACTGAAAATCTCCTGGCATCTCTCCCTTTCCCAGCTCCGGCGAAGAGTGTTTGACCTGAAATGCCGACTGTTTCTCTATCCACAAACTGCCTGTTCAGTGGAGTGTATCCAGCATTTTGATTGATTTGTGAGCTTTGAAACACCTTTGAAACCTCCTCTTTTACCCCATTTGGAAAGTGCCGCACGCTGATTTGATTCTGAAATGCATTTGTTGACATCGGTTAGTGTTGCTTTGTGCATCCACCCTGCTAACACCAAGGCCTTATCTCTGTGTCATCAGCAACCTGGATTACCAGCTTTGCTACACATAGCAAGCAAAGAATGTTTTCCCTCCCATCCCCTTATCTTTACTCCCACACCTACTTCCTTCTTGTGCAATAGACTTCTTTGGGTTTTGGCCCAGTGCTGAGTTGGTGTGTTTTTGCCAATGTTTGTACATTGGCTCTGAACTTCAGAGACTTGGGGGCATTATTTTTGTCTTTCTACTATTATTGCATATATATAAATATATATATCAGTCTGAAGAAGGGTCTCGACCCGAAACGTCACCCATTCCTTCTCTCCTGAGATGCTGCCTGACCCGCTGAGTTACTCCAGCATTTTGTGTCTACTATATATATGTGTGTGTGTGTGTGTGTGTGTGTGTGTATGTTCGTATACAGTATATATAAAATAAAAAAGGTTCAGTATATATATATTTCTATTTATATACAGGTGTGTGTGTGTGTATACATAGACACACACACACACACACACACACACACACACACACACACACACACACACACACACACACATATATATATAGTGTAAGAAAATAACTGCAGATGCTGGTACAAATCGAAGGTATTTATTTCACAAAATGCTTGAGTAACAGTAGGCCAGGCAGCATCTCAGGAGAGAAGGAATGGGTGACGTTTCGGGTCGAGACCCTTCTTCAGACTGAAGAAGGGTCTCGACCCGAAAAAGTCTGAAGAAGGGTCTCGACCCGAAACGTCACCCATTCCTTCTCTCCTGAGATGCTGCCTGACCTGCTGAGTTAGTTATTCCAGCACTTTGTGAGATATATATATATATATATATATGTGTGTGTGTGTGTGTGTGTGTGTGTGTGTGTGTGTGTGTGTGTGTGTGTGTGTGTGTGTGTGTGTGTGTGTGTGTGTGTGTGTGTGTGTGTGTGTGTGTGTGTGTGTGTGTGTGTGTGTGTGTGTGTGTGTGTGTGTGTGTGTGTGTGTGTTTGTGTGCGCGTGAGTATATATTTCTATTTATATATATGTGTGTGTATATGGGGTCGGGGGGGGTAGATTACTCAAGCCAAACTGTCTGAATACATCTCTTCTTCACAAAAAAAAGGGGGTATGGGGAGAAGGCAGGAACGGGGTACTGATTGAGAATGATCAGCCATGATCACATTGAATGGCGGTGCGTACAGGCTTGAAGGGCCGTATGGCCTCCTCCTGCACCTATTGTCTATTGTCTATTGTAAAACATTCCTTGGATATAGTTTAGAAAGAGGGCATAGCTTTAAGGTGAGGGAGGCAATGTTCCAAGGAGATGTGCAGGCTAAGAGTTTTAGACAGACATGTGATGTGGTGGGTGCCTGGGATGTGCTGCCAGGGGCGGTGGTGGAGGAAGATACGATAGTGGCATTTACGAGGCTTTTAGATAGGAACATGCATATGCAGGGAATGTAGATCACGTGCAGGCAGCTGAGTTTGTCTTGGCATTCAGCACGGGCTGAAGAGTCTGTTCTTAAGCTGTACTGTTTAGTTTAGTTTAGTTCACAGATACAGCACGGAAACAGGCCCTTCGGCCCACTGAGTCCGCGCCAACCTGCGATCCCCGCACTCTAACACTATCCTACACACACTAGGGGCAACTTACACGTTTACTAAGCCAATTTACCTCCATACCTGTACATCTTTGGAGTGTGGGAGGAAACTGAAGATCTCGGTGAAAATCCACACAGGTCACGGGGAGAACGTACAAACTCCGTACAGTACAGCGCCCATAGTCGGGATTGAACCCGGGTCTCTGGCGCTGCAAGCGCTGTAAGGCAGCAACTTTACCGGTGCGCCACCGTGCAACAAACGCTGTTCTATGTTCTATTAAATTTCGAGCGTGACTACACTCATTTAGTCATAATGGAGACACATCGTTTTATTGAAGCACTTACAGCATAGGACCTGCAGTACATTACAGCTCCGAGCTGCTACAATTTGGAAGCTTCTTTTCTCTGATTATCTGAAGGTGTGGGTGACTTCCTCACGGGAGAACCTGGAGTGTGTGTGAGCAAAGCTTAGTTGGAGCAGATTAATTGCTTTTAATTGTGGATTTAATTGCTCCAATACCCCTTCCTGAGGTACAACAGAAGGCTAACACACCTGAGATAGCCAGGTTCAGCTTCTGGATGAGGTTTGTGCAGATGATTGGAGATTAAAGTCTGAAGAAGGGCCCCGACCCGAAACGTCACCTATCCATGTCCTCCTCAGATGCTGCCTGACCTTCTGAGTTACTCCAGCAATTTGTATCTTCCCTTGGAGATGAGAGATTGATCTCTTTAACGCAAAGGAGGTTTCAAGGAAGATTTAACTTGGGGCGTACAATTTACAGCTGGTCCTGTTGGAAAAACTGCTTCCAATAACGTCAGGACTGATATTTGAGGTATTTCGACAAATGGAACAGATGGAGAAAGAGAAAAGTTGATTTCCGACTTTGGAGATACAGAGTTCTGGGATTTAGACACAGTGAGGCTGAAGGACTGGCAAAATATCCTAAATCAGGATGTCTGTGAATCAGGATGTCTGTGACTCTGAAGGTGGTGGCATTTCCATGGCCTAGATGTTAGACTTCCCCATAGCAACCCGCCTCCCGGCCCGGGCAGCCGCCATTGGTGGAGCGGGAGCACGTGGCCGCTGGCTGGGTGAGGTCACGTGGCAGTGTCGTTACCAAAGATACTAGAGGAGCAAGAGAGACCACTCGACCCTAAAAACCGTAGTATGTCACGGCGGCCATTTTAGTAGACAGAAAATGGCAGAAACATTTAAAAAGAAAAATAACAAAAATCTGTGAATTGATCGATGAGATATTTTCTGCATTTTTATGGTATCATCACACATACTGTTCCCCCAAAACACTGATTACACTGCGAGAGGCAGAGCGAACGGCGGGTTTTGCCTACTAAAATGGCTCCTTTGCGTACTACACTTCAGTATAGGCGATTTCAACGGAGTGGTCCATCTTGTTCCTCTAGTATCTTTGGTCATTACCCTTTGTACCTTATTTAGCCGCTGGCTGGGTGAGGTCACATGGGGCGGTGACGTCAACCTTTGTCCCTTATTTGGGAGTGAGGGAGTTGGCAACCCTACTAATAGGGGACAAGGGCGGTCCCGTACGGGACAAACTAATCTAGCCCAAAATACGGGATGTCCCGGGACAGTTGGCGACCCTCAGCGGACCACCCATGATTGGAGTTCAGGAACACGAGTGCGTTGAACTAACGTGTATGGGGAAGGGCAAGGACGTGTTCTGCTGGTTATACAAACCTGGATTTCACAAGGGCCACAGTCAATGAGTCAATGGACGGCTCTATCGCATTTGTGACTCACGCGGAGTGATCCTGACATTTAAACCTCTTGCATTTTTACCATTTGCCTGATATCCTGGATACAGTTTAATCATCAACCCGTAGATTTGATCAACAAACAAATCATGTTTCAATCATTCAAGAGGAAGTTAGCAGTGTGTCTGCCGCAGTGGACTAATGAGGGAGAATTAATCTTGCCGTCCAACTCTCGCTAGCAACCAGCTCTCTTTACGGCAACACCACTATGACCGTTTACAGGCACAAAGTGCTGGAGTAACTCAGCGGGTCAGACAGCATCTCGGGAGAAAAGGAATAGGTGACACTTTGGATCAAGACCCATCTTCTGAAACGTCACCTATCCATGTTCTCCAGAGATGCTGCCTGACCCGCTGAGTTACTCCAGCACTCTGTGAAACGTCGCCTATCCATGTTCCCCAGAGATGCTGCCTGACCCGCTGAGTTACTCCAGCACTCTGTGAATCGTCGCCTATCCATGTTCTCCAGAGATGCTGCCTGACCCGCTGAGTTACTCCAGCACTCTGTGAATCGTCGCCTATCCATGTTCTCCAGAGATGCTGCCTGACCCGCTGAGTTACTCCAGTACTCTGTGAAACGTCACCTACCCATGTTCCCCAGAGATGCTGCCTGACCCGCTGAGTTACTCCAGCACTCTGTGAAACGTCGCCTATCCATGTTCTCCAGAGATGCTGCCTGACCCGCTGAGTTACTCCAGCACTCTGTGAAACGTCGCCTATCCATGTTCTCCACAGATGCTGCCTGACCCGCTGAGTTACTCCGGCATTCTGTGTCCTTTTTTTCCTCTGTCTCTTTCTCTCCCTTTTACTCTCACCCACATCTCCATCTGATTCTCCCCATCCTGAAAGTTCTATCTGACTAATTTTCCATCCAAACATCTACCTCCCAATCTCTATCACCATCTCTCTCTCTCTCTCTCTCCCTCTCTCCCTCCCTCTCCCCCACCAGCCTCCGCATCCAACACATCATTCTCCGACATTTTGGTCACCTCCAACGTGATCCCACCACCAGTCACATCTTCCCATCGCCACCTTCCCGTAGAGACCGCTCCCTCCACAATTCCCTGGTTCACTCATTCCTTCCAACCCAAACCACCCCCTCCCCAGGTACTTTCCCCTGCAACCGCAGAAGATGCAACACCTGTCCATACTCCTCCTACCGCCATGCAGGGACCTCGAACGTCCTTCTAGGTTCACGTGCGTCTCCCCTGACATATATTGCACCTGATGTGGCCTCCTGTAACATCGGCGAGACCAAGCGACCGTTTCACTGAACACTTGCGCTCGGTCGCCAAAGTCTGCTGGTTCTCCCAGTTACTAACCATTTTAATTCCCCTTCCCATTCCCACACTGACCTTTCTGTTCTGGGCCTCCTCCATTGCCAGAGTATGGCCAGCTCCTAGACTGTGGAACAGCATACCTCTCCCCATCAGAACTGCCCCCTCCATCCACTCCTTTAAGTCCAGGCTCAAAACCTATTTCTACTCCCTAGCGTTTGAGGCCCTCTGAGGGGGCGCTGTGAACTGTTTATGTATGTGCTGTTATGTTTGTGTGCCATTGTATGTTCGTTCTTAGTACCTGAACTGATGTACAGCTCTTTGGTCAACGTGGGTTGTTTTTAAATGCGCTATACAAATAAAATTGACTTGACTTGACACACGTAATTTACAACCCAATGGTATAGTTTAGGTTAGTTTAGTTTAGTTTAGTTTAGAGATACAGCGCGGAAACAGGCCCTTTGGCCCACCGGGTCCGCGCCGACCAGCGATCCCCGCACACTAACACTATCCTACACCCACTAGGGACAATTTTTACATTTACCAAGCCAATTAACCTACAAACCTGCACGTTTTTGGAGTGTGGGAGGAAACCGAAGATCGCAGAGAAAAATCACGGGGAGAACGTGCGAACTCCACACCCGTAGTTGGGATGGAACCCGGGTCTCCGGCGCTGCATTCGCTGTAAGGCAGCAACTCTACCGCTGCTCCACTGTGACCAGCCCACACGTAACCTCTCACTAAAACCCCTCTTTCTCCCTCACCCCCCACACGTTTTTCCACCCTTCCCTTCCCCTGTGCCCACCCTATTTCTCCCCTCCCTTCAAACCCCCTCCTCTTCCTCCTCAAGTCGAATTCTCTGCCTCAGAAGGCAGTGGAGGCCAATTTCCTGAATGCTTTCAAGAGAGAGCTAGATAGAGCTCTTAAGGATAGCAGAGTCAGGGGGTATGGGGAGAAGGCAGGAACAGGGTACTGATTGAGAATGATCAGCCATGATCCTGTCTCACACCTTCAGCTTTTATCTCCGGCCTTTGTTCCAACCACCTGCCTATCGAAACTCCCCTCGCCTGTATCCACCTGCCACACCTCGTCCTGCCTCTCCCCTCTTCCAGCTCTCTACTCTTACCCTTACAATCAGTCTGAAGAAGGGTCCCGACCTGATACGTCACCTATCCATGTCCTCCAGAGATGCTGCCTGACCCATTGAGTTACTCCAGCACTTTGTGTCCTTTTGTTGACTGGATTCCATAAGACCATACAACACAGGAGCTGAATTAGGCCATTCAGCCCATCGAGACTATTCCACCATTCAATCCTGGCTGATCTATCTTTCCCTCTCCACCCCATTCTCTTTCCTTCTCCCCGTAACCTTTGACACCCTAGGGGGTTTTAGCTAAAGAGAATTGGATTATTTTTTTCTGGAGCGTCAGAGGCTGAGAGGAGTCCTGATATAACTTTTTCCCAGGGTGAAAATGGTAAAGACTAGAGGGCATATCTTGAAAGTTTTTGCTAAAAGTTACAGCTTCTTGTGTCTATCTTATGTTTAGTTTAGATAGACACAAAAAGCTGGAGTAATTTAGCGGGACAGGCAGCATCCCTGGAGAGAAGGAATGGGTGACGTTTTGGGTCAAGACCCTTCGTCAGACTTATGTTTAGTTTAGTTTAGTGATACAGCGTGGAAAGAGGCCCCTTGGGCCCATCGAGTCCACGCCAACCAGCGATCCCTGCACACTAGAACTATCCTACGCTCCAGGGACAATTTACAATCTTTAGCAAAGCCAATTAACCCTCAAACGTACGTCTTTGGAATTTCGTGTTCTGTGTTGTGAAGTGAAAACAAACGACCGAGACAGTGGTACTGAAAATAATTTCATTTTTTTAATATAATTGTCATCACAAATTTAACAAAGAGTCGGACGTATTGCGCGTTCTGACTGAGAGAGCTCCTGACTGATGCACATATTCATCCCCACCAGGGAAGGACCGGGGGATTAAGCAACCTGGACCCTCTTAAAGCATGGCCACCGCGCGGGGGACAATGGGCACGAGGCAAAATCTGCTGCCACTCTCTCTCTGCGCTGGCACCGCCTTCACCTGCACAGATGCCAGCTCACCAAACAGCAATCAGAGCTGGTAAAGGCCGCCCGGTTACTGTGCTGGTAACTGCAGTATCTGCCCGGAGTACCGGGGCTGTGGCCCGTGGTGCATGGGACATTGAGGACTGTTACTAGGATTGGTTACCGGCCTGTGCCACCAGGCCTGGTTATTGGCCTGTGACACTGGGCCCGGTTATAGGCCTCTGGCACAAGGTCCTGTTACATGCTTGAGGCACTAGGCCTGGCTACAGGCCTGCGGCATTAGGTCCGGTTACCGGCTGCTGACACAAGGCCTGGTTAGAGGCTTGTGGCACTAGGCCCAGTTTGTGGTACTTGGTCTAGTTACAGTGCCAGTGGCCTTAGGTCCAGTTACAGGCCTGTGATGCCGGGCCCTGTTACAGGCCGATGACACCAGGCCGGTTAGAAGCCTGTGTCACTAGGCCCAGTTTTAGGCTTGTGGTACAAGGCCCTGTTTTAGGCTTGTGGTGCTAGGTCTACTCACAGTGCCAGTGGCACTAGGCTAGGGTTGCCAACTGCCCCGTATTAGCCGGGGCATCCCGCATCTTGGGCTGAATTAGTTTGTCCCGTACGGGACTGCCCTTGTCCCGTATTAGTAGGGTTGCCAACTTCCTCACTCCCAAATCACCGCGTAGCCCGAGAGGCCACCATTGGTGGAGCAGGAGCACATGGCCGCTGGCTGGGTGAGGTCACGTGGGGCGCGTGGGGGTGATGTCACCCTTTGTCCCGTATTTGGGAGTGAGGAAGTTGGCAACCTTACACTAGGCTTGGTTACAACCTGTGGTACCAGGCCCAGTTATAGGCCTGTGCCATTAGGCCTGTGACACTGGGCCCGGTTACAGGCTTGTGGCAATAGGCCCAGTTACAGTGCCTGTGGTATTCGGCCCAGTTTGGATGCCCCCAGAGCAAGGCCGATCACATTTGCCTTCATATTTAGGCTCATGTGCCATTAGCCCCAGTTAAAGTGCATGCGGTGTCGAGTCCGTTCAGAGGGAGGTTGCTCGGGAGGTTATCACTGAGGTCTCCTTCCCTTCTCTCTCAATGTGTAATTAAATAAGACGTTCAACAAGCTATTCTAAAGATACATAAAAAATACAAAGAAAAAACATTGCTAAAAGCACATTAAATACAGCAACTAATCTCCAGAACCCAACTTCATTCTGTAACGATTTACAATATTCTTAATAAAATTAAATTTAATCTGTTTTACACATTTAGGCCAAAGGACAATATCTACATTCACCTCATAAACCAATTACCAAAAGGTAAAAAATCCTGACTATTATGCTTCAAACTGCAGAGAAGATCCCAACATGGTGGCCCTGCTCCTTCTCAGTCTCTCTCAGTTGAAATGCATTTTAAAAATATATATTATTGGGCCCCCCATGACCACCCTCCATTTCCCATCCAACCTCCGCCCGTCCTGGAGTCCATCATCCAG
Organism: Rhinoraja longicauda; assembly: GCF_053455715.1. NCBI lineage: Eukaryota > Metazoa > Chordata > Chondrichthyes > Rajiformes > Arhynchobatidae > Rhinoraja > Rhinoraja longicauda. Next base: position 9,001,620 of record NC_135993.1, read on the forward strand.
CGATGCAGACTGTTGCCAGGATACAGTTCCTGAGGAGCTCCCTGTTGCTGGGATACGGATCCCATGATGGCTGCCGTTGCCAGGATACAGTTTCTAAGGTGCTGCCTGTTGCCAGGACACAGTTCCAGGGATGGTGACTGTTGCTAGGATGCAGTTCCTAAGAGAGCAACTGTCGCCAGGATACAGTTCCAGAGATGCCGACTGTTGCCGGGATACGGATCCCAAGATGGCTGCCATTGCTACGACACGGTTCTTAAGGTGCTGACTGTTGCCAGGATACAGTTCCAGGGATGCCGACTGTTGCCGGGATATGGATCCCAAGATGGCTGCCATTGCTACGACACTATTCTTAAGGTGCTGACTGTTGCCAGGATACAGTTCCAGGGATGCCGACTGTTGCCGGGATACGGATCCCAAGATGGCTGCCATTGCTACGACACGGTTCTTAAGGTACTGACTGTTGCCAGGATATAGTTCCAGGGATGCCGACTGTTGCCAGGATACAGATCCCAAGATGGCTGCCATTGCTCGGATACAGTTTCTAAGGTACTGGCTTACTGACTGTTGACAGGATACAGTTCCAAAGCTGCCAACAGTTATTAGGGTAGAGTTGACTGTTCCTTGAGTTCCGGGACTGCTGTGGTACAGATCCAGGGATTCAGTCTGATACTGAGGTTCAGTTGTAAGATATCGCCAGGGTTCATTTCCAGGACACGGTTCCGGGTACATTAGATATTTAAAAAATACAATTCCAGGAATGCACACTGTTATTGGGATGCAACTCCACAGATTCTGAGTGATTCTGGGCTACTGTTCCAGGGACATTGTTCTGGGAACATTGGGAATGTTATCCTTGGCTTGTGGATGAAGATTGCACTATATGCAATGATAAGGATAAACAAAGTGCACCCAAACCTACATCCACAAGCACCTTAATAGGAATTGCGTGTCAAGCTGAATCTCACCCAAGGGCCCTAAACAGTAAAAATGCTCCTGAAAATCAAAATTTAAAAAAAACCCTGTGATCTATCAGCAAGAAACCCCTCAGGTGCCTTCATAAGTTCATGTCATCAGAGCAGAATGAGGCTATTCGGCCCATCGAGTCTACTCCATCATTCAATCATGGCTGATCTATCTTTCCCTCTCAACCCCACTCTCCTGCCTTCTCCCCACAACCTTTGACACCTGTACTAATCGAAAATTTGTCAGCCTCCGCCTTAAAAAGACCAAAGACTTCTTGGTCTCCACAGACGTCTTTGGACTTTAGAGATCCAGCATGGCAATAGATCCTTCGGCCCACCGAGTCCGTGCCGACCAGCGATCACCACATAAACTAGGACTCTCCTACAATCTGGGGACCATTTTGCAACTTTGACCTACTTTGGAGCTTTGACCAACTTTGGAGCGTGGGAGGAAACCGGAGCATCCGGAGGAAATCCATGCCGTCGCAGGGAGAAGGTGCAAATCACACATGCAGCATCTGTGGCTAGAATCGAACCTGGGTCTCTGGCGCTGTGAGGTAGCGGCTCTACCAGCTGTGCCATGTGTAAACTCGATGCGCCAATGAACCTGTGTCAATGCTGCAAGACTCCATGACCTCCATTCAACCCTTCAGACCTTACTCAAGCATGTAAGACTGTAAGGGGGCTGGAGACGAGGTAGATGTTGGGATGCCTTCATTGTTGGGAGAGTCCTGGACATGAGGATGCTTGACATTGAATGTTGGCCCAACAATAATTGGACGCATAAAACCGAGGGGGTTCGAAATTTTCCTCGAAGGCCCGAGAATCTCTGGGGTGGTGGAGGTTGAGTCATTAGACATATTTAAGGCGGAGATAGATAAATATTTGCAAAAGTGAGGATTTGAGAGTTATGGAAAATTGGGGGGTGCAGAAGAGGCTAAGGGAAGGGCAGCCACGATGATGTTCAGGTATAGGCTTGAGGGGCCGAGTGGCCTACTGCTGCTCCTGGTTCCTTCTCAAGATAAGATGGGGGGCTGGCTGAATAATGGTGGCATCGGTTGAGTCCCTGGTGAACACGGAGAGATTGAGATGTTATGGATGGTCTGCAGTTCCCGTTGCCTCTGATGTGGGAACGGTGGTTAGGAGGTGTTGAGAACAGACCTGTTGTACATCACCTGGTAGTAGGAACCTGAATCGTTGATAGGCCCCGGCATTTCGTAGCTGGCTTTGCCCAACAGGGAGTTGTACGTGTTACTGTAGTGTAGTGGTTGGTCGTAGAGTTTGAGGTCCATCTTGTGGGACTGCTCGGATGATATCAGGTTGGTGATGGAGAAGGGGTGGTTGAAGCTGTAGTGAGGGTCCATCTTCAGCTCGCTCTGGAGGTCGGGCAGGTGCTGGATGGAGGACGGCAGGAGCGGGTGGCCCATGGCGTGGGGGGAGGGGGCGGCCGCGGAGTTTGGGTTGTCCAGCCGCTGGCACCTCAGCTCGGTCAGCGTCCTCTGCTCGTCCGAGGCGGGCGAGGTGTCCGAGCGGCCGGACTCCGCGTCCTCGGAGCCGGGGCTGGCGGCCTTGCCCTCCGGGACGTTCTCCAGCCCCTTGGCGCCGGGCTCGAGGGCCGAGCGGGAGGCCAGCTTCTCCTTCTGGCACTTGAAGCGCTTCTGGCGGCGCAGGTAGCAGCCGTTCTCGAACATGTTGCCCGAGTCCGGGTGCAGCGCCCAGTAGGAGCCCTTGCCCGGCTTGTCCGGGGAGCGGGGCACTTTGACGAAGCAGTCGTTGAAGGAGAGGGAGTGGCGGATGGAGTTCTGCCACCGCTGCTGGTTCTCCCGGTAGTAGGGGAAGAGGTCCATGATCCACTGGTAGATCTCGTTGAGGGTCAGCATCTTGCTGGGGGCCTGCTGGATCGCCATGGTGATCAGGGAGATGTAGGAGTAAGGGGGCTTGGCGTGGCTGAAGTTCCGCCGATAGGGTTTCGGCTCCTTCCCTCGGCTCAGCCCCGCAGAGTACGTCAAGGAGCCCAGGGGCTGGTTCATGGGCTGGTAGGAGATGGAGTTGATGGGTGGCGTCTGCCCACCGTGCGGCCCGATGCCGGGACTGATGGAGCACTGCACAGACGACAGCCCGTTGGTGATCTGGCTGATGGAGGGAGGCAGCACCGAGATGGGCGGGCTGAGGTTGGTGTAGGACATGTTGAGGGAGGCGGGAGACTGGTTGCCGATCGACCCCATGGAGTTCATGCTCATGTACCCGTTCATGGAGCCTAGGCTGGGATTCATGTTGGTCACAGCAGGGTAGATCTGTGGGAAGAACAGAAACGGCGGGTAAGCACCATCGAAACGTGAGACCATGGGGGGACTTAAATCTCTGCTGCACAACCTCAGGAGCTCCCGAATCGAGGGAGGCGATGTGAAAATGTGTCGTCTTCCCCCACCCCCACCCCCACCCCCGAAAACAATTTGCACTCAACGAGCTTCCAACAAGCGCAAGAAATTAGGAGCCTCAAGAGTTGGCTCCTCAACCCCTCCCCAGACTTCCAAGACTGCATTCGATGGGCCAAAGGGCCAGTTTCAGAGCTGTACATCTATAATAACGTGAAAAGAAATAATAATAAACAACGGTTGTTTAGATAGGCAGCATGGAAACAGGCCCCTCGGCCCACCGAGTCCACACCGACCTACAATCACCTGTACACTAGTTCTATCCTACACACTAGGATCAATTTACAGAAGCCAATTAACCTACAAACCTGTACGTCTTTGGAGTGTGGGAGACAATAGGTGCAGGAGGAGGCCATTCGGCCCTTCGAGCCAGCACCGCCATTCAATGTGATCATGGCTGATCATTCTCAATCAGTACCCCGTTCCTGCCTTCTCCCCATACCCCCTGACTCCGCTATCCTTAAGAGCTCTATCTAGCTCTCTCTTGAATGCATTCAGAGAATTGGCCTCCACTGCCTTCTGAGGCAGAGAATTCCACAGATTCACAACTCTCTGACTGAAAAAGTTTTTCCTCATCTCCGTTCTAAATGGCCTACTCCTTATTCTTAAACTGTGGCCCCTTGTTCTGGACTCCCCCAACATTGGGAACATGTTTCCTGCTTCTAATGTGTCCAGCCCCTTAATAATCTTATACGTTTCGATAAGATCCCCTCTCATCCTTCTAAATGCCAGTGTATACAAGCCTAGTCGCTCCAGTCTTTCAACATATGACAGCCCCGCCATTCCGGGAATGAACCTAGTAAAGCTACGCTGCACGCCCTCAATAGCAAGAATATCCTTCCTCAAATTTGGAGACCAAAACTGCACACAGTACTCCAGGTGCGGTCTCACTAGGGCCCGCTAGGGAGGAAACCAGAGCACCCGGAGAAAACCCACGCGATCACAGGGAGAGTGTATAAACTCAGTACAAACAGCGCCCATAATCAGGATCGAACTCGGCTGAGTTAATCCAACTTCTGTGTTTATCTTTGGTTTAAACCAGCATCTGCCGTTCCTTCCTACACCACATCAGGTAGCCTCTGGTACAAATAACTGCAGATACCACTCTCTGAGACGTGGATATCATTACTCCAGAGTCTAAACCAATACCTTTGAGAGTGGCACAGTGGCACAGAGGTAGAGTTGCCGCTTCACAGCGCCAGAGACCCGAGTTCCATCCTGACTACGCGTGCTGTCTGTGTGGAGTTTGCATGTTCTCCCTGTGATCATGTGGGTTTCCTCACATCCCAAAGACACGCAGGTTTGTAGGCTCATTGACCTCTGTAAATTGCCCCCTAGTGTGCAGGGAGTGGATGAGAAAGTGGGATAACATAGAACTAGTGTGTGAATGGGTGAACGATGGTCGGCGTGGGCTCGGTGGGCCGAAGGGCCTGTTTCCATGCTGTATCTCTAAACTAAACAGTGTAGGTTAATTGGCTGGGTAAATGTTTAAAAAAAATTGTCCCTAGTGGGTGTAGGATAGTGTTAATGTATGGGGATCGCTGGGCGGCACGGACTTGGAGGGCCGAAAAGGCCTGTTTCCGGCTGTATATATATGATATGATGATATGACTCATTGTGGAATTTCAGTGATGTTAATGCATAGAATACAATACGCCCCTCTCCCTCTACAATCAGTCTGAAGAAAGGTCCTGACCCGAAACGTCACCTATCCATGTTCTTCAGAGATGCTGCCCGACCTGCTGAGTTACTCCAGCAATTTGTGTGTCACTTAATGCAGGGACGCTGGTTTCCTGGTGAGATCAGACTCCATGTGTGGGCTTTGGGTCGGTTGGCTGCCTACTCTACTAGAATGTTTGGGTATGGGTTGGGCAGGGCCAGGCTGACCCAGTGCCTACACCAGGTCAGGATGCCCTGATCAGTATTCCCACCCGTGTCCTCTGTTCTCGATCCGTGTCTCTGCACCAGACCACATGTGTTCTTTAAAAGCCTCCCGATCAGATCAGGTGTGGAAAAAATACAAGCGTGCCGATGGGATTTATTTCATATCTGAGCTTATCTCTAGTTGTGCACACCATCAGAGCAGTTTATATTCACACACGCACACACACGTGCACTCACACTTGCAAACACACACACGCACACACACGAACATGTGCGCGCATGCACACACAGACACACACACACACATACGGACACAAACACAGGTGTGCATATGCACACAGACAGACGTGCACACACACACTCACACACACACAGACACAGACACACACACACACACACGCACACAAGCACACGCACACACACACACCTCTTCAACTTCCCAAACTAAGCAAACATGTTGACAGACTGATTACAACCTACACTGGAAAAAAAATATTCTCAAAGACGTGTTAGAATTATGAGAGAGGGTAGAAATCAGAACCGTTCTCCCAGGGCTGAAATGTCAAAGACAAGAGAGCATCGCCCTGTACCTCAGTGCATGTGACAATAATATACTAAACTATACTTTAGATAGTCACACGGACATGCAGAAAATGGAGGGATATAGGATCACGTGCAGGCAGATGAGATTAGTTTAACGGCCGAAGTTTTGTGGGCCGAAGGGCCTGTTCCCGTGCCGTGCCGTGCTGTTCCGTGTTCTACGACACGGCCGTCTGAGAGAGACGGGGTCGTCTGTCGGCCATTCTGGGGAAGTTTGTCAGGAAGAATCAGACAGAAACAGGCCCTTCAGTCCATCATGTGCATCCTGGCCCGTCTATGTGGGTTCATTCACCCTCTGCTCCACTCCCGACACGCCAGGGGGCAATTTACGGAAGCCAATTAACCCCCACAAACCCACGCGTCTTTGGGAAGCGAGAGGAAACTGGAGCACTCGGAGAAAACACAGAGTCACTCCTGCGTTTTGTGCGTATTTCCAAATGCAAGGAACGCAAACAGTCATCAACATTCACAACTAGGGTTGCCAACTGTCCCGTATTAGCCGAGACGTCCCCTATTTTGGGCTGAATTGGTTTGTCCCGTACGGGACCGCCCTTGTCCCGTGTTAGTAGGGTCGCCAACTTCCTCGCTCCCAAATAAGGGTGACGTCACCGCCCCGCGCCCCACGTGACCTCACCCAGCCAGCGGCCCACGCGCTCCCGCTCCACCAATGGCGGCCGCCATTGGTGGAGCGGGAGCACGTGGGCCGCTGGCTGGGTGAGGTCACGTGGGGCGGTGACGTCACCCTTTGTCCCGTATGTGGGAGCGAGGAAGTTGGCGAACCCCATTCGCGGTGAACCTGAAGAGAGACCGTGCCACCCTCATAAACAGACGGTCTAACCGCCCCGGTGATAATCATTTACCCGGCGGGGCAACCGACGAAACACAGATTGTCGCACGTCGGCACCGAGCCGTGAACACGACCAGTGCCACAAAGGGTCCAGATTGTGCCTTTGGCGCTCGTTCCCCCTGGACTGGCAGCTCTGTTGAACTCAGCAGACGGTAGCTGCGGGGGTCAGCTGTACGGGGTAGCGTTCATGAATGAACTCCGGGCCTGCAGGCGAGCGACAGAGTGCCAGCACATGGGCAAGGAGGACGTGCCTGGCTGGCCATGCCAGCTTTGGTTTCACGGCGATACAGCAGTTCCATTCATTCCGAAAGAGCAGCAGCGTGAAGCTTCTAGTCTTTCCGCTGACTGGATGGCGGGGCAACAAAAAAGCCTTTCACTGAGCTGAGCTAAACTAAACTAAACTAAACCAAACTAAACTTTAGAAGGATGAGAGGGGATCTTATCGAAACGTATAAGATTATTAAGGGGCTGGACACGTTAGAGGCAGGAAACATGTTCCCAATGTCGGGGGAGTCCAGAACCAGGGGCCACACAGTTTAAGAATAAGGGGTAAGCCATTTAGAACAGAGATGAGGAAAAAACGTTTTCAGTCAGAGAGTTGTGAATCTGTGGAATTCTCTGCCTCAGAGGGCAGTGGAGGCCAATTCTCTGAATACATTCAAGAGAGAGCTGGATAGAGCTCTTAAGGATAGCGGAGTCAGGGGGTATGGGGAGAAGGCAGGAACGGGGTACTGATTGAGAATGATCAGCCATGATCACATTGAATGGCGGTGCTGGCTCGAAGGGCCGAATGGCCTCCTCCTGCACCTATTGTCTATTGTCTATTGTCTAAACTGAAGGTAGACACAAAATGCTGGAGTAACTCAGTGGGACAGGCAGCATCTCTGGAGAGAAGGAATGGCTGATGTCTAAAGAAGAGTCTCGACCCAAAACATCACCCATTCCTTCTCTCCAGAGATGCTGCCTGACCCGCTGCGTTACTCCGGCATTTTGTGCCTGCCTTCGATTTAAACCAGCATCTGCAGTTCTTTCTTACACATACTAAGCTAAACTGAACTACACTAAACTGAATTGAACTGAACTAAACTCTTGTACAGGTACATGGACAGGGAAGGTTTAGAGGGATTATGGACCAAGTGCAGGGAAATGGGATTAGCCTGGATGGGCATTTGGTTGGCATGGACACATTGGGCTAAGGGTCTACTTCCATCCTGCATCACTCTATCTTAGTTTTTACTTTAGTTTAGTTTAGAGATACAGCGCGGAAACAGGCCTTTGCGGCCCACCGGGTCCGCGCCGCCCAGCGATCCCCGCACACTAACACTCTCCTACACCCACTAGGGACAATTTTTACATTTACCAAGCCAATTAACCTACAAACCTGTACGTCTTTGGAGTGTGGGAGGAAACCGAAAATCGCGGAGAAAACCCACGCAGGTCACGGGGAGAACGTACAAACTCCGTACAGACGGCACCCATGGTCGGGATCGAACCTGAGTCTCCGGCGCTGCATTCGCTGTAAGGCAGCAACTCTACCGCTGCGCCACCGCCCATAGTTTAGTTTAGTTTATTTGTGCTTGTACTGAGGTACAGTGAAAACCTTTTGTTTGTGTGCATCCAGCCAGAGAAACGACTATACCTGAATGCAATCAAGCTGTCCACAGTTTCTTTACTTCTCTGCTGTTTGGTTTTAACGTTGTGTCAGTGGTTTGGTGTTTCAAATTGTTTTTGAAGAAAATCATTTAAATTTAATGAATAGTTTTTGTTTAGTTTAGTTTTGGAGTTGCAGCGTGGAAACAGGCCCTTCGGCCCATCGAGTCCACACCGACCAGCGATCCTCCCGAACACTAGTTCTATCTAACACAATTTATGGAAGACAATTAACCTACAAATCTGCATGTGTTTGGAATGTGGGAAGAAACCGGAGCACCCGGAGAAAAACCGTGCGGTCAGGGGAAGAACGTGCAAACTCCCTACAAACAGCACCCGAGGTCAGGATCGAACCCGGGTCTCTGGCGCTGTAAGGCAGCAACTCTACAAGCTGCCACGGATGGTTCATCAGATTTTCAGTGCTTCAGTAGGTTTTGAGGTAAAGACGAAGTGCTGGAGGAACTCAGCAGGTCAGGCAGCATCTGTGGAGGATCTTTAGTGGGTTTTGTTCTGCATCCCCACATATAAAATCATAAAAGGACTGGACAAGCTAATGTTGGGGGAGTCCAGAACCAGGAGCCACACACAGTCCAAGAATAAAGGGGAGGCCATGTACAAATGAGGTGAGAAGAAACGTTTTCACCCAGAGAGTTGTGAATTTGTGGAATTCTCTGCCACAGAGGGAAGTGGAGGCCAATTCACTGGATGAATTTATAAGAGAGTTAGAATAGAGCTCTAGGGGCTAGCGGAATCAAGGGATATGGAGAGAAGGCAGGCACGGGTTACTGATTGTGGATGGTCAGCCATGATCACAATGAATGGCGGTGCTGGCTCGAAGGGCCAAATGGCCTCCTCCTGCACCTATTTTCCATGTTTCTACCCTACCCCATAATGGGACAGTATTTAAATGCAGACAATTTTCAGAGGCAGGGAGAGAATCAATGAACTGTCTCCAATGACCAGGCACGTGATTGAAAAACTAACTCACTGACAGGCCCACACGCATTTAGATGTGGATAAAAGCCTGGATAGAGTGAATGTAGAGAGGATGTTTCCACTGGTGGGAGAGTATAGGACCAGAGGTCACAGCCTCAGAATAAAAGGATGTACTTCTAGATAGGAGATGAGGAAGAATTTCTTTAGTCAGATTGTGCTGAATCTGCGAAATTCATTGGCACAGTAGGCCGTAAAGGACGTCAATGGGCATTGTGGAGATCGATAGATTCTTGATTAGTACGGGTGTCAGGGGTTATGGGGAGAAGGCAGGAGAATGGGGTTGAGAGGGAAAGATAGATCAGCCATGATTGAATGGCGGAGTAGTCCTGATGGGCCGAATGGCCTAATTCTACAACTTGTGAACTCAGAGAAAAGCACAATGCAATGTAAATATTCACACGGACACAGTGACATCCTGATCTAAAAACATGAACTATAACTCAGTGAATAGCTCCAGATAATAATGAAAATAACTGTATACTGAGGGCACACAGATTTCACTGTTCCCACATAGTAACTCACAGAATAACATGCCAATAGGAATAATATCACAACAATCTATTCGAGATGACGTTGGTTCTGATGGAGTGACACTAATGGAATGGCATTGGCATACACACAAAGAAACACTAACTGGAATATGTGCTCATTTACGGTACACGTAGTAATGACTTCAGCACTCTGGTGATGTATTAATTATATTGACAGTGCTCTCACACACACACATACACACACACACCGCACACATACACACACAGTGACATACACACACACACATACATACACACACACACACACACACACACACATAAACTCACACACGCACGCGCACACACACACACACACACAGTGACATTTACATAAACACACACACAGTGACATTTACATAAACTCACACTCACACACACACACAGTGACATACACGTAAACTGACATACACACACACAGTGACATACATGTAAACTGACATACACACACACAGTGATATACACATAAACACACACACACACACACACACAGTGACATACACGTAAACTGACATACATGTAAACTGACACACACATTGAAGCTGGCACACAGCATCCCATGCACACACACACAGCCAGCATCACACTGACAAAAATGATATGAACGCACAGAATGATGTTCTTTTGGTCGTGATATTAGGACACACACACACACACTTACGTACTGAGAGGGATGGATCAATACAGTTAGGATGTAACTGTATCCACAAGGATAGTAATAATCCTAACAGCATGGACAACAAGATGTTAATTGAAATAATATTAGCAAACACAAGGTGACACATTATAGGGATAATATTAGCACATGCATGGTAATAATACAGCACAAAGAGTGGCCTAGGTAGACACAAAATGCTGGAGTAACTCAGCGGGTCAGACACCATCTCGGGAGAGAAGGAATGGGTGACGTTTCAGGTGAGAAGGAATTCCTTCTCTCCACAGATGCTGCCTGACCCGCTGAGTTACTCCAGCATTTTGTGTCCACCTTCGATTTTAACCAGCATCTGCAGTTTTTTCCCCTACAAACAGTGGCATACTAATAGTAATGGTAAAAGTGATAAATATGAATAACATTGGAACTCACCGTGACGTGCTAATATGAATGATATTAGCACACAGGGTGTTAACGTGTTAATGTTATCAGTACACATAAAGTGATTCACGAAAGGTGATGATATTGGAACATAATAACAATTTAAAAGCATTGGCAACAGTGCATGCAGGGGGACAGCAATGGGAATGATATTAGCTCAGAGTGACATTCTAGTAGTATTGGTGTTGGCACTCGAAGTATTGACACACTGCTGGTAATGAGACTTTAACGCACGCAATGTCACAGTTGTTGGCATGCTTGGTGAGGCATTAGGACTAATCTGAATCACATGCACACACAAACATGCACAAAAGAAAAATAACAAAAATCTGTGAATTGTTAGATGAGATATATTCTGCATTTTAATGGTATCATCACACGTACTGTTCCCCCAAAACACTGCCAGAGGCATAACGAACGGCGGGTTTTGCTTACTAAAATGGCGGACGTTACGCTCCTTTGCGTAACACACTTCAGTATAGGCGATTTCAACGGAGTGGTTCATCTTGTTCCTCTAGTTTCTTTGGTTGTAAGTGACGCCGGAATGTGGTGGAATGAATTTGGCAGAGGGACTAAAGAAAAATGTTTGTTGTGTTTTAATGCAAGGAGTCCAGGAAGTAAAGGTGATGAATGGTGGGCCTGGCACCTGGGAGTGAAATATTGGAGCTGCCAAATTTGGTTTGAGGATGGGCAGGGCAGGTTGCTTGGCATTCTTGGTCAAAGAGGCTCAGAAAAGGCAGACCGGGGAGTATTGGTTAAGTCCAAATACAAGGGACACAGCACAAAGTCAGGCAGTGATACATTGTGGAAACAGGCCCTTCGGCCCAACATGCCCACACCGGCCAACATGTCCCAACTACACTCGTCCCTGCGCTTGGTCCACATCCCTCCAAACCTGTCCTATCCACGTACCTGTCTAACTGTTTCTTAAACGTTGGGATAGTCCCAGCCTCGACTACCTCCTCTGGCAACTATCACAGAATGCTGGAGTAACTCAGCAGGTCAGGCAGCATCTCTGGAGAGAAGGAATGGGTGATGTTTCTGGTCGAGACCCTGTCTGAAGTCTGAAGAAGGGTCTCGACCCAAAACTTCACCCATTCCTTCTCTCAAGACTGGCAACTCTGTGCTCTGTCTCAGCGTACTGTCTGAAGAAGGGTCATGCTGTAGTAACTCAGGCTGAAGAAGGGTCTCGACCCGAAACGTCACCCATTCCTTCTCTCCCGAGATGCTGCCTGACCCGCTGAGTTACTCCAGCATTTTGGGTCTGCCTTCGATTTAAAACCAGCGTCTGCAGTTTTTTTCCCCTACTGATTATTGATCAGTTGGGTTGTTGGCATCTGTTAAGGTTTTCCACTGAACGAGGTGGTGCCAGCTTCACCAGGGGCAGCACGGTGGCGCGGCGGGTAGAGCTGCTGCCTCAGACCACCGGAGACCCAGGTTCGATCCTGACCTCGGGAGCTGGCTTTGTGGAGTTTGCATGTTCTTCCAGCGGTCGCCTGAGTTCCCGTGGGGTGCTCCGGTTTCCTCCCCATATCCCCAAAGATGAGCGGGTTTATATGTTAAACGGCCCTCTGTAAATGGCCCTGGTGTGCAGGGAGTGGATGAGAAAGTGGGATAACATGGAACTGGTGTTTGAACGGGTGATGGATGGTCGGCGTGGACTCGGTGGGCCTGTTTCCATGCAAAAGAAAGTCCCCAAAGGCCACATTACAAGATCGTAGTTCCACGATATATACCATGAGGAGATTTCGCAGTGAAGCAGACGGAATGTGTAGGAAGGAACTGCAGATGCTGGTTTAAGCCGAAGTTGGACACAAAAAGCCGGAGTAACTCAGTATGTCTACTTTGAAGAAGTTCTCCTCCTTTCTCTTTAGGGCGGCGCGGTGGCGCAGCGGTAGAGTTGCCGCCTTACAGCAAATGCAGCACCGGAGACCCGGGTTCGATCTCGACTACGGGTGCCGTCTGTACGGAGTTTGTACGTTCTCCCCGTGACCTGCGTGGGCTTTCTCCGAGATCTTCGGTTTCCTCCCACACTCCAAAGACGTACAGGTTTGTAGGTTAATTGGCTGGGTAAATGTAAAAATTGTCCCTAGTGTGTAGGATAGTGTTAGTGTGTGGGGATCGCTGGTCGGCGCGGACCCGGTGGGCCGAAGGGCCTGTTTCCGCGCTGTATCTCTAAACTAAACTAAACTAAACTCTCCGACAAGTCCTCTCTCGCTGCAAAGTCCTCTCTTGCTGTTACATCATCGTCTAAATTTCTCATTTCCCTTTTCCCTAACTAATCTGAAGAAGGTTCTCGACCCGAAACATCACCCATTCCTTCTTTCCACAGATGCTGCCTGTCCCTGCTGAGTTACTCCGGCTTTTTGTGTCTATCTTTGGCTTAAACCAGCATCTGCCGTTCCTTCCTACACATTTCGTCTGCTCCGGTCTGCGAAATCTCCTCCGGTAACTCAGCGGGACAGGCAGCATCTCTGGAGAGAAGGAATGGGGAGAAGGCCGGAGAATGGGGTTAGGAGGGAGAGATAGATCAGCCGCGATTGAATGGCGGAGTAGACTTGATGGGCCGAATGGCCTAATTCTACTCCTATCACATATGACCTAAGACCTTATGAATGGATGACGTGTCGGGTCAAGACCCTTCTTCAGACACTGATCTAACCATCCACACTGCAGCAATGATGCAAGGGGGCGGAATAATGCACTGACTACAACACACAGACAGTACACCACACTAACATAAACATGCCGTGTGTAAAACAAGCACTCTAACACAGCACATCGGCCACACAGATATAAATATACCGATGTGGTTAGGAAACGCAGGAAGGGACAATGATAATTGAACAGTGACTCAATATGAATAGACACAATGACTAGGGTTGCCAACTGTCCCGTATTAGCCAGGACGTCCCGTATTTTGGGCTAAATTGGTTTGTCCCATGACCCGTATTAGGCCCGGGGGGGCGCTGTAGGCCCGGGGGGACACTGTAGGCCCGGGGGGGCGCTGTAGGCCCAGGGGGGCACTGTAGGCCCGGGGGGGGCACTGTAGGCCCGGGGGGGCGCTGTAGGCCCGGGGGCCACTGTAGGCCCCGACGCTGTAGGCCCCGACAGTTTAGGTCCCGACACTCTAGGTTTCCGACATTTTAGCTCTGGACAGTCTAGGCCCGCAGGCCCGGGCGCCGCCTGACGGAGGTTGCTTAGCAACCCGCCTCCCGGCCCGGGCGGCCGCCATTGGTGGAGTGGGAGCACGTAGCCATAGGCTGGGCGGGGGGCGGTGACGTCACCTTGTCCCTTATTTGGGGGTGAGATAGTTGGCAACCCCTAAACAATGACACACTTCAGTAGTAACACACCAAACGCAACAAGGCGCTGGTATAGCTTTGTAACGCCATTGTAAATACACTGACGCCCTGATATCAGCTACCTGTTGTAAGACAAATGTCACAATGATCTACTGCCAGCACAAAACTCCGTAACACGAACATTTTCAGCACCACACATGCTGAATCATAATGATGTGCTGAATCAAGACAACTAATCTAACGCTATTCGGATGTTTATACCACGCAGATATTCTGTTTATACGTTTATACGACACTGGAGCAGAATTAGGCCATTCAACCCATCGAGCCTACTCCGCCATTCAATCATGGCTGATCTATCTTTTCCTCTCAACCCCATTCTCTTGCCTTCTCCCCATAACCCCTGACACCCGTACAAATCAAGAATCTATCAACCTCCATTTAACCCATCTACCTAACCCATTCCTTCTCTCCTGAGATGCTGCCTGACCTGCTGAAATAAGAATCTATCAGTCTCCATTTTAAAAATACCCAATGATTTGGCCTCCACATTCGCCTGTGGCAATGAATTCCACAGATTAACCGCCCTCTGGCTAAAGAAATTCCTCCTCATGTCCTTTCCAATGGTACATCTTTTTGTTCTGAGGCTGTGCCATCTGGTGCTAGACTCTCCCACTAGTAGAAGCATCCTCTCCACATCCACTTTATCCATGCCTATTATTCTGTAAGTTTCAATGAAATTCTCCTTCATCCTGCTAAACTCCAGTGAGTCGAGACCCAGTCCTGTCAAATGAACATCATACATTCACCAAACCATCCCTGAGATAACACAATCATATTAATATACTGCACAGTGAATGATGATAATTATTCACCCATTATTCATTCACCTGACTATTCCTGGAATTGGAGAGGATGTTTCCACTAGTGGGAGAGTCTAGGACTAGAGCCACAGAATTAAAGAACGTTCTTTTAGGAAGGAGATGAGGAGAAATGTCTTTAGTCAGAGGGTGGTGAACCTGTGGGATTCTTTGCCACAGACGGCTGTGGAGGCCAAGTCAGTGGATATTTTTAAGGCAGAGATAGATAGAGTCTTGATTAGTACGGGTGTCAGGGGTTATGGGGAGAAGGCAGGAGAATGGGGTTAGGAGGGAGAGATAGATCAGCCATGATTGAATGGTGGAGTCGACTTGATGGGCCGAATGGCCTAATTCTGCTCCTATCACTTGTGACCTGACGACTTTGTGATTGTATTTATGTATAGTATTATCTGATCTGACTGGATAGCACGTAAAACAAACACTTTTCACGGTAGCTCTGTACACGTGACAACAATAAACCTAAAGATCAACCAAAGAAACACTTCATATGCGCAGGAAGGAACTGCAGATGCTGGTTTGTACCGAAGAGAGATACAAAACGCTGGAGCAACTCAACGGGACAGGCAGCGTCTCTGGAGAGAAGGAACGGGTGACGTTTCAGGTCGAGACCCTTCTTCATATCATTAGACAATAGACAATAGGTGCAGGAGGAGGCCATTCGGCCCTTCGAGCCAGCACCGCCATTCACTGTGATCGTGGCTGATCATTCTCAATCAGTACCCCGTTCCTGCCTTCTCCCCATACCCCCTGACTCCGCTATCCTTAAGAGCTCTATCCAGCTCTCTCTAGAATGCATTCAGAGAATTGGCCTCCACTGCCTTCTGAGGCAGAGAATTCCACAGATTCACAACTCTCTGACTGAAAAAGTTTTTCCTCATCTCAGTTCTAAATGGCCTACCCCTTATTCTTAAACTGTGTGGCCCCTTGTTCTGGACTCCCCCAACATTGGGAACATGTTTCCTGCCTCTAACGTGTCCAACCCCTTAATAATCTTATACGTTTCGATAAGATCTCCTCTCATCCTTCTCAATTCCAGCGTATACAAGCCCAGTCGCTCCAGTCTTTCAACATATGAAAGTCCCGCCATTCCGGGAATTAACCTACGCTGCACGCCCTCAATAGCAAGTGGCACTGTAGTTAATGGGAGCCAGGTGCAATGATGACCTTGGGTGCTGTCTGTACAGGGTTTGCATAGTATCAGTTGACCAGGTGTAATTCTGCCCGTTTCCCCTCAACATCTCAAACGTCTGCTCGTCGGCTAACTAGCTGTGGTAATGAATGAGTGAATGAATGAATACTTTATTGTCACATGTGACAAGTCTCAGTGAAATTCTTTGCTTGCGTACCCAAGGCGTGCAAATAGTCGCCAGTTAAAGGGCGCTGACAAAGTTACAAAGTATGACACAGTCTCCAGGCCAGGTCCCCCTTCCCCCCCCCCCCCCCCCCCCCCCCCCCCACGCTGAGTCCCCATTGTCTATTGTTCTTCCCCCTCCGTCACAGTTAATGGGTCCAGACCAGGTCCTCCATTGCACTCGGTAACTAACCCCTAGTGGGGGTTAACCTGTTCAATGTCACCCCTGCGTATATTCTGGTCACGGCCAATAGTGGGGGGAAAAAAACTTGGCAGTGAACAGGTTAAATGCAAAACAATAACCTAAAGACAACTGATGGGCATTTTGCAAAGGGCGGCACGGTGGCGCAGCGGTAGAGTTGCTGCCTCACAGCTCCAGAGACCCGGGTTCGATCCCGACCGGGCGTTTGTCTGTACGGAGTTTGTACGTTCTCCCCGTGACCTGCGTGGGATTTCTCCGGGTGCTCCGGTTTCCTCCCACGCTCCAAAGACGTGCAGATTTGCAGGTTAATCGACTTCGGTAAAATTGTAAATCGTCCCCAGCGTGTGTCGGAGAGTGTTAGCGTGCTGGGATCGAGGCTGGTCGGCGTGGACTCGGTGGGCAGGATTCAGGATGTCATTAGGCTGGGATGACGCAGAAAATATTCGCAAGGATGTTGTTGGGTCTGGAGGATTTGAGCTTTATGGAGAGACTGGGCAAAAAGAAGTTGCAAAGAGGCTGAGGGCTGGCATTATAGAGGTACGTACGCGAGATCACGAGGGCATAGATAAGGTGAGTGTCACAGTAATTTTCCCCAGGATCGAATAATCTAGAAGTAGACGGCATAGATTTAAGATTTAATAACCTGCGTCAGCGGCAGAGTTGCTGCCTTACAGCGAATGCAGCGCCGGAGACCCGGGTTCCATCCCGACTACGGGTGCTGTCTGTACGGAGTTTGTACGTTCTCCCCGTGACCTGCGTGGGATTTCCCCGAGATCTTCGGTTTCCTCCCACACTCCAAAGATGTACAGGTTTGTAGGTTAATTGGCTTGGTATAAATGTAAAAATTGTCCCTTGTGGGTGTAGGATAGTGTTAATGTGCGGGGATCGCTGGTCGGTGCGGACCCAGTGGGCTGTTTCCATGCTGTATCTCTAAACTAAACTAAATTAGAGGGGAAAGATTTAAAAGAGGCTGGAGGAGCAACGTTTTTCACACAGAGGGTGCTAGACATACGGAGTGAACTGCCAGAGGTGGGTACAATGACAGTGTTTAAAAGACAATTGATCAGGTTTGTGGATAGAAAAGGTTGAGAGGGATATGGGCAAAATGCAGTCAAATAGGACCAGATCTTCCAAAATGGCGCCCAACCCAGGCGACTATTCACAAGCCAGCCTCAGAAGCAGATCTGGGCAAGAAACTGTGTGTCGACCCGATCTATCCCTCCTGGAGCAGTCCTGAACTACTATCTACCTCATCAGAGACCCTCAAACTATCTGTGATCGGACTTTACTGGCTTTATCTTTATTGTGTATCTGTACACTGTGGACGGCTCGATTGTAATCATGTATCGTCTATCCGTTGGCTGGTTAGCACGCAACAAAAAGCTCTTCTCTGTACCTCGGTACACGGGATAATAAACTAACCTAAACCTAAGCTCAAATGATCACATACAGTAACACATTGTTAATACATACAGCGAAAGAACACATTCAAACAGAGCAACACACTCACATTAATACACACTGAAGGTATTTATTCACAAAATGCTGGAGTAACTCAGCAGGTCAGGCAGCATCTCAGGAGAGAAGGAATGGGTGACGTTTCGGGTCGAGACACTTCTTCAGAAGAAGGGTCTGAAGAAGGGTCTCAACCCAAAAAGTCACCCATTCCTTCTCTCCTGAGATGCTGCCTGTCCCGCTGAGTTACTCCAGCATTCAGTGTCTATCTTCGACGCAGTGAAACACGAACACAACCACAGATAGACGCATGTTAATGTAAACGCACACACAGCAACTGGAGAATAAATCGATCAAAACACCCAAATATTAACTTGTACACACTGACACTCCACTACAGAGAAGCACGCCCATGACAGGTGATGGTGGAGTGATTGTGTTCAGGACTTACACGAGCCCTGAATACCAACAGTGCCAGTGCCTCAGTGATTCAGGGCTGGAGGGGATTTCAGAGTTAGGACGGGTCTGTAGCAGCGTCAAAAACAATGGCAAGTGGTTTAGAACCAAGGTGTGGCTTAACTGAGGGAGGGAGCATGGTCCCAACACCTTGGGTTGTTGGAGAATGTGGGGGGGGCAGAAGAGACAGAGTTGATGGGAGTCAGTCTGTGTGTGAGTCAGTGTGTGTCAGTGTGTGTCAGTGTGTGTGTGTGTGTGTGTGTGTGTGTGTGTGTGTGTGTGTGTGTGTGTGTGTGTGTGTGTGTGTGAGTCAGTGTGGGGGTGTGAGTCAGTGTGTGTGTGTGTGTGTGTGAGTCAGGGTGTGTGTGTGTGTGTCAGTGTGTGTGTGTGAGTCAGTCTGTGTGTCAGAGTGTGTGTGTGAGTCAGTGTGTGTGTGTGTCAGTGTGTGTGTGTGTGTGTGTGTGTGAGTCAGTCTGTGTGTTAGTTAGTATGTGTGTGAGTCAGTCTGTGAGGGTGTGAGGCAGTGTGTGTATGTGTGTGTCAGTGTGTGTGTGCGTGTGTGTGTGAGAGAGTCAGTCTGTGTGTCAGTTAGTGTGTGTGTGTGTGTGAGAGAGTCAGCCTGTGTGTCAGTTAGTGTGTGTGTGTGTGTCAATGTGTGTGTGTGAGTCAGTCTGTGTGTCAGTTAGTGTGTGTGTGAGTCAGGGTGTGTGTGTGTGTGAGTCAGGGTGTGTATGTGTGTGTCAGTGTGTGTGTGTGTCAGTGTGTGTGTGTGTCCGTCAGTGTGTGCCAGGGAGTCTGTGTGTGAATCAGTCTGTGTGTGTGTGTGAATCAGTCTGTGTGTGTGTGTGTGTGTGTGTGTGTGTGTGTGTGCGTGCGCGCGTGTACATGTGTGTGATCCAAGGATCATAGGTGTGAAGAGAAAGGGTGGACGGGTGAACACACCGTGTGTGTTAGACCTCAGACAGAAGACTTGGATGGCATTGAGCCTGGAGCAGTGGAATGAACAGCGTTGGCCAAGAAGCAGTGGGCGAGGGGAGAGGAGGGATTAGAGAATGCCCACGAGCATTGACTGAGGCAGGCACACAGCTACCGTACCAGAACCAGGTGGTCCCAGTGATGTGTAGGAAGCAACTGCAGCTGCTGGTCTAAACGTAAGATAGACACAAAGTGCTGGAGTGACTCTCTGGCCTCCAGGCAGCATCTCTAGAGGGAAGGAATGGATGACGTTCCGGGTCCAGACCCTTCTTCAGACATTTCAGATATCTACCAGGGATGGGGTGGTGTAAAGGTGAACACAGAATCGACCCCAAACGTCACCCATTCCTTCTCTCCTGAGATGCTGCCTGTCCCGCTGAGTTACGCCAGCATTTTGTGAATAAATACCTTCGATTTGTACCAGCATCTGCAGTTATTTTCTTACACGTAAATGGACGTGCACACGAACACACTGAAATAAACACTGCCCTCTGCATCTGCAGCCAACATACATGCCGACTGACTGAAGTAACCACACACAGCAACGCAGTGTAACTGTGGGTAGCTACAGGTTGGCGTGAATACACAGAGAACACATTGATATACACACTAACTGACACACTGGCATAAACACACACAGTGGCACGCGGACATTAGTGGTGACACTTTGATATAAATCCGTGCACTGACACTACTGTGTGTAATTTGAAACAGGCACTTGGTACTGGACGTGTGTACTGACACACTCATAGAATCACAAACAATGACACACTAATATGATAGTGAGTTTGAAAACCTTCCTTCAAATATGCACACGGATATATCGATAGGACAGACGAAGACAGAAATATTAAATAAAGACAGAACTGAAACACACACACACACACCCTGATTCACTAACACACTGACTCACACACACACACACACACACACACTGACTCACTAACACACTGACTCACACACACACACACACTGACTCACTAACACACTGACTCACTAACACACACACTGACTCACACACACACCCTGACTCACTAACGCACACTGACTCACTAACACACACACTGACTCACACACACTCACACACACACACACTGACTCACACACACCCTAACTCACTAACACACTGACACACACACGGACTCACACACACTGACTCACACACACTGACTCACTAACACACACTGACTCACACACACACTGACTCACTAACACACTGACTCACACACACACTGACGGACTCGCACACACTTACTCACTAACACACTGACACACACACACACACACAGACTGACTCACACACACGGACTCACACACACTGACTCACACAGACTCACACACGTATATTATGTGCAGTGTTTACAAAAGTGTGTAACACAGACTGACATGTTGCTACAGACTGATATATCAACACTGACATAGACACAGCCTGATATAAACACTACATTTCAAAAGGGTTAACACATGGATACAAAGACAGACACAGAGTATTATAGACACAGAGACTGATATAGACATACGTATCTGTGTGGTTATAGAAATTCACGCTAACAGACAGTAAAAGGCGCCCAGTAATGTACAAGGCAGGCACACCTGATGCACTGTTTATGAACATGTGGACTGTACACACTGTTATAGACACACCGATTATACACAAACTCACATGGTCACACACATTGATGGTGTTACACACATGCACAGTGAATTTGCTTGGTGACGCACAAGGATCTCCCAATTTCCCAGTCTGTAGAAGGGTCTCGACCCGAAACGTCACCCATTCCCCCTCTCAAGACTGGCAACTGGGGCAGTGTACTACCGCCATACACTTGTACTGAAGATAGACTCAAAGTGCTGGAGTAACTCAGACTGAAGGAAGGGTCTCGAACCGAGACGTCACCCATTCCTTCTCTCCAGAGATGCTGCCTGACCCGCTGAGTTACTCCAGCATTTTGTGTCTTCACACCTTCAGTGCAAACCAGCATCTGCAGTTCCTTCCTACACATGTACCCAATCTAACTCGTTGCAGGGCTTCCACCTGTGTACCAGATTGATCCCTGGGATGGCAGGACTTTCACATGAAGAAAGACTGGATAGACTCGGCTTGTACTCGCTGGAATTTAGAAGATTGAGGGGGGATCTGATAGAAACTTACAAAATTCTTAAGGGGGTTGGACAGGCTAGATGCAGGAAGATTGTTCCCGATGTTGGGGAAGTCCAGAACAAGGGGTCACAGTTTAAGGATAAGGGGGAAGTCTTTTAGGACCGAGATGAGAATGTTTTTTTTCACACAGAGAGTGGTGAATCTGTGGAATTCTCTGCCACAGAAGGTAGTTGAGGCCAGTTCATTGGCTATATTTAAGAGGGAGTTAGATGTGGCCCTTGTGGCTAAAGGGATCAGGGGGTATGGAGAGAAGGCAGGTATGGGATACTGAGTTGGATGATCAGCCATGATCATATTGAATGGCGGTGCTGGCTCGAAGGGCCGAATGGCCTACTCCTGCACCTATTTTCTATGTCTATGTTACTCCGCACTTTCTCTGTTACTGTGACACTGACGTCTGCACGCTGTTTCCTTTCACTCTTTGCACTATTAGTGTACGTTTGACTGCACTCGTGTACGGTCCAATATCCCTGAATAGCACACAACCTTGTCCACTGCACCTCAGTACTGGGGACGAAATTATACTATCTCCGATACCACTGGCACATCAGTTAAAGTGTACATCCACTACGCATTATTGCAGATGCACGCTTACTGTATACACTGATGAGCCAGAACATTGTGACCACCTGCCCAATCTGCTGTTGGTCCTCCGTGTGCCGCCAAAACAGCGCCGACCCACCGAGGCATGGACTCTACAAGACCCCTGAAGGTGTCCTGTGGTATCTGGCACCAAAACATTGGCTGCAGATCCTTTAACAGCACCCCTCAAGCCTTGCCGTTTCAGAGATGCTCTGACCCAGTCGTCTGGCCATAACAATTTGGCCCTTGTCAAAGTCGCTCAGGTCTTTACTCCTGCCCATTTCTCCTGCATCCAACACGTCAACTTCGAGAACTGACTGTTCACTTGCTGCCGAATATATCCCACCCCTTGACAGGTGCCATTGTAACAGGATAATCAATGTTATTCACTTCGCCCGTCCGTGGTCATAATGTTTTGGCTCATCGGTACAGACACAGATATAAATACAGGTTAGTGATGCACTCAAATCCCACCTCTGCTTTTCTTTGGCGTGTTAGAGGGGAGTCCTGATAGAAGTACGTATGTAAAATTATGTAAGGCGTAGATAGGGTAGACAGGCAGAACCTTTTTCCCCAAGGTGGAAATGCCAAAGATGAGAGGGCATAGCTTTAAGGTGAGAGGGCCAACTTTAAAGATGTGCGGGGATAGATCCTGGGACACGCTGCCAGGACTGGCAGTGGAGGTAGATACGATAGTGCCACTGAAGAGGCTTTTACATGTAGGTGGATATGCAAGAAATTAATCACGTGAAGGCAGAGGAGATTAGTCTAACTTGGCATCATGCTCGACACAGACAATGCGGGCCGAAGGGCCTGTTCCTGTCCTTGTTCTGTGTCCACTCTGTAAAACAGACCTACACCAACACTTTATGTAGGAAGGAACTGCAGATGCTGGTTTACACCAAGGATAGACACAAAATGCTGGAGTAACTCAGCGGGTCAGGCAGCATCTCTGGGGAAGAGGAATGGGTGACGTTAGGGGTTGGAACCCTGACTTCTTCATTCTGAAGAAGGGTCTCGACCCGAAGCATCACCCATTCCTTCTCTCCAGAGATGCTGCCTGTCCCGCTGAGTTACTCCAGCATTTTGCGTCTAAAAACATTGATTGATTGAAAGTTACAGCACAGAAACAGGCCCTTCGGCCCACGGCGACCTTCGATCGCCCGTTCACACTAGTTCTATGTTATCCCACTTTCTCACCCACTTCCTGCACACCAGGGGCGATTTACAGAGGGTCGATCAACCTACAAAGTCACACGTACTTTGGGATGTGGGAGCAAACCGGAGCACCCGGAGGAAACCCACGCGGTCACAGGGGGGGGGGGGCGTGCAAACTCCACACAGTCAGCACCCGGGGTCAGGATTGAACCCGCTTCTCTGGCGCTGAGGCAGCAGCTCTACCCGCTGTGCCACTGTGCCGCCCCGAGCTGTGGCTGTGGCTGTGATGGCACATTGATGTATCGATATAAACACGGACACACTAATATTGTCACAGTCAGAAACAGACATACAACAGACTGACTTCAGTGTTATAGTCACACACACAAACTGACACACTGTTATAGTCACACACACAGACTGACACACTTGTAGACACACACACACAGACTGACACACTTGTAGACACACACACACACAGACTGACACACTGTTATAGTCACACACACAAACTGACATACTATTATAGATACACACACAGACTGACACACTTGTAGACACACACACAGACTGACACACTGTTATAGATACACACAGACTGACACACTTGTAGACACACACACACAGACTGACACACTGTAGACACACACACACAGACTGACACACTTGTAGACACACACAGACTGACACACTTGTAGGCACACACACACACACACAGACTGACACACTGTTATAGTCACACACACACACAGGCTGACACACTATTGCAGACACACACACACACACAGACTGACACACTTGTAGGCACACACACAAACTGACACACTGTTATAGATACACACACAAACTGACACACTATTGCAGACACACAAACACAGACTGACACACTGTTATAGACACATACACACACACACACTGACATTGTTATAGACACACACACACAGACTGACATTGTTGCAGCCACACACAAGACATGGTCCATCAACAATTTACATCCTACTAACAACTAGAGAGCTGTCCTGGCCTCCCATCTACCTCAGATTATCTTTGATCAGTCTTTACCTTGCATTAAACGTTATTCCCTTTATCATGTATCCATATTCTGTGGGCAGCGCGATTGTAATCATGTCTATTGTCTATTGTCTATTGTCTTTCCACTAACTGGTTAGTAACAACAACAGCTTTTCACTGTACCTCGGTACACGTGACAATAAACTAAAGAAAACGAAACACTGCTGCACATACATGTGCAAAGTGACACACACACACGTACAAACTGACACACACACGTACAGACACACACACGTACAAACTGACACACACACGTACAAACTGACACACACACGTACAAACTGACACACACATGTACAAACTGACACACACACGTACAGACACACACACTCAGTCTGAAGAAGGGTCTCGACCCGAAACGTCGCCCATTCCTTCTCTCCTGAGATGCTGCCTGACCCGCTGAGTTACTCCAGCACTCTGTGAATAAATACCTTTGATTTGTACCAGCATCTGCAATTATTTTCTTACACTTGTACAAACTGACACACTCGTACAAACTGACACACTCGTACAAACTGACACACTTGTACAAACTGACACACTCGTACAAACTGACACACTCGTACAAACTGACACACTGCTGCAGACACACACATAGTTTGTCACAAAGAAGGTGAGGAATTGAGGAGGAATTTCTTTCGTCAGAGGGTGGTGAATCTGTGGGATTCTTTGCCACAGACGGCTGTGGAGGCCAAGTCAACGGATATTTTTATGGTGGAGATTGACAGATTCTTGATGAATATGGGTGTCAGGTGTTATGGGGAGAAGGCAGGAGAATGGGGTTGAGAGGGAGAGATAGATCAGCCATGATTGAATGGCAGAGTAGACTTGATGGGCCGAATGGCCTAATTCTGCTCCTAGAACTTATGAACCTATGTTACAGTATTGCAGACACATGCAGACTGACACACTGTTGCAGACACATACAGACTGACACACTGTTGTAGACACACACAGACCGATACACTTGTTAACACACACAGACAGACACAATATTGTACACACACACAGACTGACACACTGGTGTACACACGCACACAGACGGACACAATATTGCACACGCACACGCACGCGCACACGCGCGCACACACACACACACACACACACACACACACACACACACACACGACGCAGGAGGAGGCCATTCGGCCCTTCGAGCCAGCACCACCATTCAATGTGATCATGGCTGATCATTCTCAATCAGTACCCCGTTCCTGCCTTCTCCCCATACCCCCTGACTCCGCTATCCTTAAGAGCTCTATCCAGCTCTCTCTTGAATGCATTCAGAGAATTGGCCTCCACTGCCTTCTGAGGCAGAGAATTCCACAGATTTACGACTCTCTGGGTGAAAAAGTTTTTCCTCATCTCCGTTCTAAATGTCCTACCCCTTATTCTTAAACTGTGGCCCCTGGTTCTGGACTCCCCCAACATTGGGAACATGTTTCCTGCCTCTAACGTGTCCAACCCAATAATCTTATACGTTTCGATAAGATCCCCTCTCATCCTTCTAAATTCCAGTGTATACAAGCCCAGTCGCTCCAGTCTTTCAACATACGACAGTCCCGCCATTCCGGGAATTAACCTAGTAAACCTACGCTGCACGCCCTCAATAGCAAGAATATCCTTCCTCAAATTTGGAGACCAAAACTGCACACAATACTCCAGGTGCGGTCTCACTAGGGCCCTGTACAACTGCGCGCACACACACACACACACGAACACATTATTGCGCATACACACACAGACTGACACAGTATTGCACACTCACACACACACAGACACAGTATCGCACACACACAAAGACTGACACATTATTGCACACTCACACACACACACACACACAAACACATTATTGCGCGCACACACACAGACTGACACAGTATTGCACACACAGACTGACACAGTATTGCACACACACAAAGACTGACACATTATTGCACACTCACACACACACTAACACATTATTGCGCACACACACATAGACTGACACAGTATTGCACACACACAAAGACTGATACATCATTGCACACACGCACACGCACACACACACACACACACACAATACTGACACATTATTGCACACACACAAAGACTGACACATTATTGCACACTCACATACACACACACACACAAACACATTATTGCGCACACACACACAGTCTGACACAGTATTGCACACACACAAAGACTGACACATTATTGCACACACACAAAGACTGATACATCATTACACACACGCACACACACAAAGACTGACACATTATTGCACACTCACACAAACACATTATTGCGCGCACACACACAGCCTGACACAGTATTGCACGCACACAAAGACTGATACATCATTGCACACTCATACACACACACACACACATTATTGCACGCATACACACACTGACACAGTATTGCACACACACACAAAGACTGATACATTACTGCACACTCACACACACATTATTGCGCGCACACACACACACACACAGACTAACACGCTGATATAAACAGTCATTCGACACAAGGGCAAACTGAACGCGTTCAACTATCCAATGGAGCAATCGCCGCACAACTAAAACTTTTGTTTCAAACCAGCGGCATTTCCCAGAAAGTGAAGCAATGAAATCCGAACGGGTGAATCATGTGGAGCGGCGGTGAACCTGGCGCTTGGAGGAAGTTTGTTCCAACTTTGCTCCTGTCTGCAGTCGTGTGTCGACCCGGGCACCGGGTGACCCGGCAAGGTACAAATGTCCCAGTGCAAAGCTCCCACAGCCACACCAAGCCAGGGTCTCTTTAGGGGAGAGAGAATGATTATCCCCCGCATTTACAGACCACCACCAACAACAACAAAAACACCTCCCGTCCTCGTTGGAACCTGCGCCCTGGAAAGACTTTGAAAGTGGAACAAGAGCATTTAGCAACAAAACGAACATTATAAAACACACACACAACGAGCCGGTGATTGCAAAAGATGATCTGGCAGAGTTTATACTGACCTCGCCCGGGTCCGAATACAAACTGGTCCATTCTGGGATTTCATGTGATTCCATCTTCACAGAGCCCAACATACCCCCTCCTTGAAACAAAAAGACTAATCGATCAACGCCTGGGGCTCCAAATTGTATTCCACGTTGTCTTTAAGTTGGGGTTTTTTTTGGGGGGGTGGGGAGAGATTTGAAGTCCAGGGGGTTTCAGCTGCGGTGGGAAGGGGTCTGGGGTTGGTCTGGGGGGTCTGGGGAGAATCCGTGTCCAAAGGCTCCAGTTGCCAGCAACTCTCCAGGTCAATGTTGCTCCAGTCCCCAGAGTTAGGTCTGCAAAGTGTTGCCCAGTCCTGGTGCAAACAGCTGTACCTGTCTCTGTCTCTGCCCCTCTCTCCCAATCTCCCTCTCTTTCACACCCTCCCTCTCCCTCCCTCTCCCTCCCTCTCTCTCTCTCTCTCACTGTGGGAGACAAGCGTGCGAGTGTTGGAGGGCGGTGGAGGGAAGTTATTCATTAACTGCTGTCTTTGAGGTAGGTAGGTAGGTGTGTGTGTGTTTGTGTGTGTGTGTTGTAGCCACCGGTTGGAAAGGAGAAGGTGTTCGCTGCGCCCCCCAGCGCCCGACGCGGCGAGGTGCAAGTGCACAGAACACACTTGCCTGTGTGGCTACCTGGCAGCTTTTACACCATGTATAAGAAAATAACTGCAGATGCTGGTACAAATCGATTTATTCACAAAATGCTGGAGTAACTCAGCAGGTCGGGCAGTATCTCGGGAGAGAAGGAATGGGGTCACCCATTCCTTCTCTCCCGAGATGCTGCCCGACCTGCTGAGTTACTCCAGCATTTTGTGAATAAGCTTTTACACCATGTCTAGCACAGTGCATTCAGCCACTTAAAACATGCACCGAAGCCCCCCTCCCCTGCCACTGCCTGCCCTCCTCCCCAACTCTCCCACCGCTAGGCGCAAAAAAACGAATCGATCAATCGATCAATCGATCAATCATCCATTTATTCACAAAATGCTGGAGTAACTCAGCAGGTGGGGCAGCATCTCAGGAGAGAAGGAATGGGTGACGTTTCGGGTCTGACTGAAGAAGGTTCTCGACCCGAGACGTCACCCATTCCCTCAGGAGGGAGCCCCTTCTTCAATCGAAGGTACTTATTCACAAAGTGCTGGAGTAACTCAGCAGGTCAGGCAGCATCTCAGGAGAGAAGGAATGGGCGATGTTTCGGGTCGAGACCCTTCTTCAGTCTGAAGAAGGGTCTCGACCCGAAACGTCGCCCATTCCTTCTCTCCTGAGATGCTGCCTGACCTGCTGAGTTACTCCAGCATTTTGTGAATAAATACCTTCGATTTGTACCAGCATCTGCAGTTATTTTCTTATACGATCAATCATCCATGATTGAATGGCATAGTAGACTTGATGGGCCGAATGGCCTAATTCTGCTCCTAGAACTTATGAACTATGTTACAGTATTGCAGACACACACAGACTGACACACTGTTGCACACGCACACACAGACAGACACTGTTGTACACGCACACAGACTGACACACTGTTGTAGACACACACAGACTGACACACTGTTGCACACGCATACAGATTGACACACTGTCGTAGACACACACAGACCGATACACTTGTTAACACACACACAGACTGACACTATTGCACACGCACACAGACTGACACACTGTTGTAGACACACACAGATCGATACACTTGTTAACACACACACACACACACACACAGACTGACACAATGTGTATTACACAGAAAGCCCCTTGATTATCTGTGTATTACGCATTCATTATCTCCCCCATCACCGCCACCACTCCACCTGGGGTCCCTTTCAACTCCATTATCGTTACATTGCAGCCGGTAATTCCCCCCCCCCCACCACCACTCGCCCCCCATCACCCACCCCCGTCGGTCATCACAGACAGCGTGCAACGTGTGTGTGTGCAAGGGAGAGTCAGCAGGTAGTGAATGGACTGTAAATTGCAAGTGTGTGTCTTCTGGGTGTGCAAAGGAATGGGTTGTTTGTGTCATCTACAAGTGTGAGCCAAGCGGGTGTGCAAAGGGGTGGGCTATCGGTGTGAGCTGTGAGTGTGTGTGTTGTAAGTGTGCAACGTGCAAATGAGTGCACTATAGATCTATGTTGCGAGTGTGTGTCTTGGGTGTGCAAACTGTCTGTGTGGTCTGCGAGGGTGTGCCCATGAGTGTGCAAATGAACGGGGTGTTTGTGCGAGCTCTGAATGTGTGCCTTGTGAGTGTGCAAATGTGTGAGCTGCGAGTGTGTGCCGTGAGTGAATGTGTGTGGTGGAGCATTGCTAGTGATTACAATCATCGTGCAAAGTGGACGTGCAAAGTGTGAGAAACGGGGCGCTGGGAAACTGCAGCGGAGACACAAGGAACCGCAGGTGCTGGAATCGTGAGCAAAACGCGAAGTGCTGGAGTAACTCGGCAGGTCAGGCAGCACCTGTGGAGGGAAATGGACAGACGGTGTTTCGGATCTGAAGAAGGGTCCGAACTGGAAACGTTACCTGTTCATTTGCCCCCACAGAAGATGCCTAACCCGCTGAGTTCCTCCAGCACTTAGTGGAAATAATAATAATAATAATAATACATTTTATTTATATAGCGCTTTTCATATACTCAAAGACGCTTTACAGAGATTTTGAGAACATAGGGAAATTAATAAATAGATAAATAAGTAAATAAATAAATGAACAGAGAAAGGAGACAGTAGGTGAGGTGACCTTCAGTGGTTGAAGGCAGTACTGAACAGGTGAGACTTCAGCGATGTTTTGAATGTGGTGAGTGTGGGGGAGTCTCTAACGGTTTGGGGTAGTGAGTTCCATAGGGTGGGAGCAGCGATGGAGAAAGCCCTGTCCCCCCAGGATCTGAGTTTAGTCCGGATGTGGGGGGATAGGAGATTGGCAGCGGCAGAGCGGAGGGTGCAGGTGGGAGTGTGCCTGTGGAGGAGGTCGGTCAGGTAGGATGGGGCCAGGTTATGGAGGGCTTTGTAGGTTATGAGGAGGATTTTGTACTGGATTCTCTGGGGGATGGGGAGCCAGTGGAGTTTATAAAGGACGGGGGTGATATGGTCACGGATCGAGGTGTGTGTGAGTAGACGGGCAGCGGAGTTTTGAATGTATTGAAGTTTATTGATGATTTTTGAGGGTGCGCCATAGAGGAGGCTGTTGCAGTAGTCCAGACGGGAGGTGATGAAGGCGTGGATGAGGGTTTCTGCAGCTGTGGAGGAGAGGGATGGACGGAGACGGGCAATGTTTTTGAGGTGGAAGAAGGCTGTCTTTGTGATGTGTTTGATGTGTTTGTCGAAGGAGAGGGTTTGATCAAGGATGATTCCAAGATTCCGGATGTGAGGTGAGGTGGATACTGGGAGACCATCAATGTTGAGGATGAAGTTTTGGGTGGATTTGGTGAGCATTTTTGGACCAATGATGATGATTTCAGATTTGTTGCAATTGAGTTTGAGGAAGTTTGATTGAAGCCAAGATTTTATTTCAGTAATGCAGTTTGTCAGTGTAGAGTGTGTGGTGGAGGAGATTGACTTGGTGGAGATGAGGAGCTGGATATCATCGGCGAAGCAGTGGAAGTTGAGACCATGACGGCGGATTAATTGACCAAGGGGGAACAGGTAGAGGATGAAGAGGAGGGGGCCAAGGACTGAGCCTTGGGGGACACCTTGGGGGAGGGGAGCGGTGGGGGATTTACAGTTGTTAATGGAGATGAACTGGTGTCTGTCAGAGAGGTAAGATTTAAACCAGGATAGGGCTGTGCCGGTGATGTTAAGGGAGGTTTCAAGTCGGGTGAGGAGAATGGAGTGATTTATGGTGTCAAAGGCGGCGCTGAGGTCAAGTAGGATGAGGATGTTGAGGTTGCCAGCGTCGGAGGAGAGGAGAATGTCGTTTGTGATTTTGAGGAGCGCAGTTTCAGTTCAGTGGTTTGAGCGGAATCCAGATTTGAAAGTTTCATACAGGTTATTGGTAGAGAGGTGGTATTTTAGTTGAAATGCACCGGGATTTGTGAACGGCGTGTGCGAAGTTTGCACATTTCACCATTAACTGATTGTGTGTGATGTGTGTAGAATCGGCGTGGGGTTATAAACCAAACTGTCGGCAGGGACAACAGACAGTAGGTGCAGGAGGAGGCCATTCGGCCCTTCGAGCCAGCACCGCCATTCAATGTGATCATGGCTGATCATTCTCAATCAGTACCCCGTTCCTGCCTTCTCCCCATACCCCCTGACTCCGCTATCCTTAAGAGCTCTATCTAGCTCTCTCTTGAATGCATTCAGAGAATTGGCCTCCACTGCCTTCTGAGGCGGAGAATTCCACAGATTTACAACTCTCTGGGTGAAAAAGTTTTTCCTCATCTCAGTTCAAAATGGCCGACCCCTTATTCTTAAACTGTGGCCCCTTGTTCTGGACTCCCCCAACATTGGGAACATGTTTCCTGCCTCTAACGTGTCCAACCCCTTAATAATCTTGTACGTTTCGATAAGATCCCCTCTCATCCTTCTAAATTCCAGTCTATACAAGCCTAGTCGCTGGTTCTGGACTACACTTTCACAATGAGTCACTGCATCCAACAACACAACGGCCCTGTTGGAAATGTAAATGATAGGCAGAAAAAATGGCAGAACTTCTCAGCAGGTCGGGCAGCATCTATGGGTGGAAGAATCCAGTGAATCCAGTGAATCATACAAGGGAATGCAGATAGAAACATAGTAAATAGGTGCAGGAGGAGGCCATTCAGCCCTTCGAGCCAGCACCGCCATTCATTGTGATCATGGCTGATCATCCACAATCAGTAACCCGTGCCTGCCTTCTCCCCATATCCCTTGATTCCACTAGCCCCTAGAGCTCTATCTAACTCTCTCTTAAATCCATCCAGTGATTCGGCCTCTACTGCCCTCTGTGGCAGAGAATTCCACAAATTCTCAACTCTCTGGGTGAAGAAATTCCTTTTTACCTCAGTTTTAAATGGCCTCCCCTTTATTCTAAGACTGTGTGGCCCCTGGTTCTGGACTCCCCCAACATTGGGAACATTTTTCCTGCATCTAGCTTGTCCAGTCCTTTTTATAATTTTATATGTTTCTATAAGATCCATATGTTTCCATGAGATCCATATGTTTCTATCAGATGATGGAATCCGGAGTAAACAAGAAACCACCTGCTTGACGAACTCAGCGGGTCGAGCAGCATCTGTGGAGACAGATGGGGGGGGATAAGTTCAGAACAATCGTCTGAAACACTGACTCTGCAACTTGGAAACTTCTCGGTCGACTTCAACTCCTTGAACCCAGAGGCCAATCCTCACCTCTTCCTCCAGCTAAGTTATGTTTAGTTTCCTGTCACATGTTCAGGGACAGTTTCTTCCCAGCTATTGTCAGGCAACTGAACCAACCCACCACAAGCTGAGAGCAAGTCCTGCACTACCATCTACCTCAGTGGTGACCCTCGGACTATCTTTGATCGGACTTTACTGGCTTTACCTTGCAATAAAAATGTATTCCTTTATCGTGAATCTTTTCACTGTGAACGGCCAGATTGTAATCGTGTATTATATTTCCGCTAACTGGTTAGCACGCAACCAGAGGGTGGTGAATCGGTGGAATTCTCTGCCACAGAAGGTAGTTGAGGCCAGTTCATTGGCTATATTTAAGAGGGAGTTAGATGTGGCCCTTGTGGCTAAAGGGATCAGGGGGTATGGAGAGAAGGCAGGTACGGGATACTGAGTTGGATGATCAGCCATGATCATATTGAATGGCGGTGCAGGCTCGAAGGGCCGAATGGCCTACTCCTGCACCTATTTTCTATGTTTTCTATGTTTTCTATGCAACCAAAGCTTTTCATTGTACCTCGGTACACGTGACCATAAACTCAACTGACCTGAACATTTTTTCCTGCATCTAGCTTGTCCAGTCCTTTTTATAATTTTATATGTTTCCATAAGATGATGGAATCCGGAGTAAACAAGAATCCACCTGCTTGGCGTACAGTGAAAGGCCTTTTTGTTGCGTGCTATCCAGTCAGTGGAAAGACTGCACATTGGTTACGGTCGAACCATCCGCAGTTTACAGACACAGGATCAAGGGAATAACGTTTAATGCAAGATAAAGTCCACTTAAAGATAGTCCGAGGGACTCCAATGAGGTAGATGGCACCTCTCTCGGGGAAAGGATCGTTCTCGTCATCGGCTTCCTGAATTTGAGATATGAGAACGACGTGGACGATTTCGTTCACGAGTCAGGCAGCGGGGGTTAGTTGGAGTTAAGGCCAGACTCCCAATAATGTGTGTTATCCACTGATAAATTGTTGGGAATCGAGAACCAGAGGGCACAATAGACAATAGACAATAGGTGCAGGAGGAGGCCATTCGGCCCTTCGAGCCAGCACCGCCATTCAATGTGATCATGGCTGATCATTCTCAATCAGTACCCCGTTCCTGCCTTCTCCCCCATACCCCCTGACTCCGCTATCCTTAAGAGCTCTATCCAGCTCTCTCTTGAATGCAGTCAGAGAATTGGCCTCCACTGCCTTCTGAGGCAGAGAATTCCACAGATTCACAACTCTCTGACTGAAAACGTTTTTCCTCATCTCAGTTCTAAATGGCCTACCCCTTATTCTTAAACTGTGGCCCCTTGTTCTGGACTCCCCCAACATTGGAAACATATTTCCTTCCTCTAAACTGTCCAACCCCTTAATAATCTTATACGTTTCGATAAGATCTCCTCTCGTCCTTTAAGGTGATGAAGGTGAAAGGGGAATGATTTAATAGGAATCTGCGGGGTAACTGTTTCACACAAAGGGTGGTGGGTGGAAGAAACGAGCTGCCAGAGGAGGAAGTTGAGGCTGGGACTATCCCAACGTTTAAGAAGCAATTAGACAGGTACATGGATGGGGCAGGTTTAGAGGGATATGGGCCAAATGCAGGCAGGTGGGACTAGTTTAGACGGGACATGTTGATCGGTGTGGGCAAGTCTGTTTCCACACTGTATGACTCCATGACTCTATGACACAAACAGAGGGAGAAAAGTTCTCATCTTGGTAGAGTTTTTGATTGATGAAAAGAATGATTGATTGAAAGATACAGCTTGGAAACAGGTTCTTCGGCCCACGGACTCCACGCCGACCATCGATCGCCCATTCACACTCGCAACACAGGGGGACACGAGGAACTGCAGATGCTGGACTCTTGAGTAAAGCACAAAGTGCTGGAGTAACTCAGGCTGAAAATGGGTTCTGAACTGAAACATCACCTGTTCCTTTTCTAGAGATGTTACTTGACTCGTTGAGTTACTCCGGCGGTGTAAACCAGCGCCTGCAGTTCCTTCCTACAAGTCTCTTACAGTTTACAGTTTAGTTCATTGTCACGCGTACCGAGGTACAGTGAGAAGCTTTTTGTTGCGCGCTATCCAGCCAGCGGAAAGTCAATACATGATTACAATCGAGCCGTCCACAGTGTAGAAACATAGAAAATAGGTGCAGGAGTAGGCCATTCAGCCCTTCGAGCCTGTACGCACCGCCATTCAATATGATCATGGCTGATCATCCAGCTCAGTAACCTGTACCTGCCTTCTCTCCATACCCCCTGATCCCTTTAGCCACAAGGGCCACATCTAACTCCCTCTTAAATATAGCCAATGAACTGGCCTCAACTACCCTCTGTGGCAGAGAATTCCACAGACTCACCACTCTCTGTGTGAAGAAATGTTTTCTCGTGTGTACAGATGCATGATGCATTTAGTGCAAGGTAAAGCCAGCAAAGTCCGAACAAGGATAGTCCGAGGGTGACCAATGAGACAGATAGTAGTGCAGAAAGGAACTGCAGATGCTGGTTTAAATGCTGGGGTAACTCAGAGGGTCAGGCAGCATCTGTGGAGAGAAGGAATGGGTGACGTTTCGGGTCTTCAGACTCTATCCAGTGATGCTGCCTGTCCCGCTGAGTTACTCCAGCATCTTGTGTTTATCTTCGGCAGATAGTAGTTCGGGTTGTGGTAGAATGATTCAGTTGCCTGATAACAGCATGAAGTGGCTGTTTACAGACATGTGGCCTGTGTGTGTGTGTGTGTGTGTGTGTGTATGTGTGTGCGTGTGTGTGTGAGTGTATGTATATGTGAGTGTGTGTGTGTGTGTGTGTGTGCGTGTGTGTGTGTGTGTGCGTGTGTGTGTGTGTATATATGTGTGTGTGCGTGTGTGCGTGTGTGCGTGTGTGTGCGTGTGTGTGTGTGTGTGTGAGTGTGTGTGTGTGTGTATATATGTGTGTGTGCGTGTGTGCGCGTGCGTGTGTGCGTGTGCGTGCTTGTGTGTGTACTGTGTGTGTGTGTGTGTGTGTGTGCGCGTGTGCGTTTGTGTGTGTGCGCACGCCCTATGTAGCAGCATCGTTAGAGATATTGGCATCACAGGGGGCCGGGCACCTCGCCCTTTGTTTGCAGCCTCGGTATTAATTGCTTTGTGAAGTGATTGACTGCTGGTGTTATGGTCTGTGCTCCAGCCCTGGGTCCAGGCAGCTGCTGGGAGTTCCTTTCTCAGTCAGCGGCGCAGTGGTGCGGACCCTGTGAATGCCATTTGCTGCGTTACGATTATAAATCTTTCCTTCATAATGGGTCTGGAGCTTCTCGCTTGCCCGAGCGGGCTTGGGGCTGGGGCCATTTAGACAATAGGTGCAAAAGGAGGCCATTCGACCCTTCGAGCCAGCACCGCCATTCAATGTGATCATGGCTGATCATTCTCAATCAGTACCCCGTTCCTGCCTTCTCCCAATACCCCCTGACTCCGCTATCCTTAAGAGCTCTATCTAGCTCTCTCTTGAATGCATTCAGAGAATTGGCCTCCACTGCCTTCTGAGGCAAAGAATTCCACAGATTCCCAACTCTCTGACTGAAAATGTTTTTCCGCATCTCCGTTCTAAATGGCCTACCCCTTATTCTAAATCTGTGGCCCCTGGTTCTGGACTCCCCCAACATTGGGAACACGTTTCCTGCCTCTAACGTGTCCAATCCCTTAATAATCTTATACGTTTCGATAAGATCCCCTCTCATCCTTCTAAATTCCAGTGTATACAAGCCCAGTCGCTCCAGTCTTTCAACATATGACAGTCCCGCCATTCCGGGAATTAACCTAGTGAACCTATGCTGCACGCCCTCAATAGCAAGAATATCCTTCCTCAAATTTGGAGACCAAAACTGCTCACAGTACTCCAGGTGCGGAGTTACTGCAGTTATTACTGCAGGAAGGTTAAACTCAACCAGAGGACTCTCTGTCAGATCAGGAACCATAGGAGTAGAATTAGGCCATTCGGCCCATCGGGTCTACTCCGCCATTCAATCATGGCGGGAGAGATCGATCAGCCATGATTGAATGGAGGAGAAATTAAATGGGATAGCATTGATCTAGTGTGCATCTGTGATTGATGGTCAGTGTGGGTTCGGTGGGCCGAATGGTCTGGTTCCATGCTGTATCTGTAAACTAGACAAAACTAAAAATAAGACTTTCCTCCCTCCCTCGCCTGTATCCACCTATCACTCGCCAGGCTTAGTCCCACCTCTACATCTCTCTTCCTGTTTATATCCCCCCCCCCCTACTCCTGTCAATCTGAAGAAGGGTCCTGACCCGAGATGCCATCTGTCCATTTCCCTCCACAGATGCTGCCTGGCCCGCCGAGTTCCTCCAGCACTTTGTTTTGGTCACGTTTCCAGCATCTGAAGTTCCTTGTGTTTCCAACTTAGTCCGGCCAAGCTTTCCGTGTACACACCATCCCACGTGTGAAAACATCTTGCCCTTAATATCTTTCCCCTCTCATCTTAAACTTTGGCCCTCTAGATTTGGACTCCTCTTCCTAGAATCTATTGTTGGTTCATTACTTGCTGATCCCAAATTACTGTTCCGAAGGTAGACACAAAATGCTGGAGTAACTCAGCGGGTCAGGCAGCATCTCTGGAGAGAAGGAATGGGTGACATTTCGACCCCTAGGGTCTCGACCCGAAACGTCACCCATTCCTTCTCGCCAGAGATGCTGCCTGACCCACTGAGTTACTCCAGCATTTTGGGTCTCGACCCGAAACGTCACCCATTCCTCTCTCCAGAGATGCTGCCTGACCCGCTGAGTTACTCCAGCATTCTGTGTCTACCATCGATTTTACCAGCATCTGCAGGGGTTTTTTCTCTACACACATAACTGCTCCAAAGGTGGATATTTGCGTGTGGTATATCTGATCTGTGTGGATAAAATGCAAAGCAAAGCTTTTCACTGTACCTCAGTATGTGACAATAATAAAACCTAAACCGTCACCCATTCCTTCTCTCCAGAGATACTGTCTGTCCAACTGAGTTAACCGGCTGGGTTTTGGGGAGAAGGCAGAATGGGATTGAGAGATAGCTCAGCCATGGTGATGGGCAGAATGGCCTAATTCTGCTCCTATCACTTATGACCTTATGATCTCACTCCAGCACTGTGTGGCTATCCAAGCTTAGATGAGGCTGATAGAATGTGTAGGATAGGAACTATAGATACATAGATTTGCTGGTTTAAACCGAAGATAGTCACAAGAAGCTGGAGTAACAATAGACAATAGGTGCAGGAGGAGGCCATACGGCCCTTCGAGCCAGCACTGCCATTCAATGTGATCATGGCTGATCATTGTCAATCAGTACCCCGGTTCCTGCCTTCTCCCCATACCCCCTGACTCCGCTATCCTTAAGAGCTCTATCTAGCTCTCTCTTGAATGCGTTCAGAGAATTGGCCTCCACTGCCTTCTGAGGCAGATTTACAACTCTCTGAGTGAAAAGGTTTCTCCTCATCTCCGTTCTAAATAGCCTACCCCTTATTCTTAAACTGTGTGGCACCTGGTTCTGACCAGCGTCTCTGGAGGACATGGGTGGGTGACGTTCCGGGCGGGGAC
Source organism: Rhinoraja longicauda (assembly GCF_053455715.1). Classification (NCBI taxonomy): domain Eukaryota; kingdom Metazoa; phylum Chordata; class Chondrichthyes; order Rajiformes; family Arhynchobatidae; genus Rhinoraja; species Rhinoraja longicauda. Next base: position 9,040,120 of record NC_135993.1, read on the forward strand.
AGATTCTTCTTCAGACTGAGATGAGGCGGCGGGGAGAAATTGGTCGGCAGATTCCGTGCTGTGAGACTCCATGAGTGTACGCCGAGGGGGCGCTTACAATGGACAGTTCTGTCCACTGCTCCTTCCCCGGCCCAAGTCTCCCTCTGCTGTGCAGGTCACCAGTCGGTGGCTTGGCGAGTCGCCAGGGACCAATGGGCACGGGCAAACACACGTTAAACCTGGAACCCAGCGCTTAATCCTTCAGTGGAAGGGGGGAGAGTGAGTGTGAGTGAGTGTGAGTGAGAGTGAGTGAGTGAGTGAGTGAGTGAGTGAGTGAGTGAGTGAGTGAGTGAGTGAGTGAGTGAGTGAGTGAGTGAGTGAGTGAGTGAGTGAGTGAGTGTGAGTGAGTGAGTGTGAGTGAGTGTGAGAGTGTGAGAGTGTGAGTGAGTGAGTGAGTGAGTGAGTGAGTGAGTGAGTGAGTGAGTGAGTGAGTGAGTGAGTGAGTGAGTGAGTGAGTGAGTGAGTGAGTGAGTGAGTGAGTGAGTGAGTGAGTGTGAGAGAGTGCGAGAGTGTGAGTGTGAGTGTGAGAGTGAGTGTGAGTGTGAGTGTGAGTGAGTGTGAGTGAGTGAGTGAGTGAGTGAGTGAGTGAGTGAGTGAGTGAGTGAGTGAGTGAGTGAGTGAGTGAGTGAGTGAGTGAGTGAGTGAGTGAGTGAGTGAGTGAGTGAGTGAGTGAGTGAGAGTGTGAGTGTGAGAGTGAGTGTGAGTGAGTGAGTGTGAGTGAGTGTGAGTGAGTGAGTGTGAGGGAGTGTGAGAGTGAGAGTGAGTGAGTGTGAGTGAGTGAGTGAGTGAGTGAGTGAGTGAGTGAGTGAGTGAGTGAGTGAGTGAGTGAGTGAGTGAGTGAGTGAGTGAGTGAGTGAGTGTGAGTGAGTGTGAGAGTGAGTGAGTGAGTGAGTGAGTGAGTGAGTGAGTGAGTGAGTGAGTGAGTGAGTGAGTGAGTGAGTGAGTGAGTGAGTGAGTGTGAGTGGGTGAGTGAGTGTGAGTAAGTGTGAGTGAGTGAGTGAGTGAGTGAGAGTGAGTGTGAGTGAGGGTGAGTGAGTGTGAGTGAGCGTAAGTGAGTGAGTGTGAGTGAGAGTGAGAGTGAGTGTGAGTGAGTGTGAGTGAGGGTGAGTGAGTGTGAGTGAGAGTGAGTGTGAGTGAGTGTGAGTGAGTGAGAGTGAGTGTGAGTGAGTGAGTGAGTGAGTGAGTGAGTGAGTGAGTGAGTGAGTGAGTGAGTGAGTGAGTGAGTGAGTGAGTGAGTGAGTGAGTGAGTGAGTGAGTGAGTGAGTGAGTGTGAGAGTGAATGAGTGAGTATGAGAGTGAGTGTGAGTGAGTGAGAGTGAGTGTGGGTGAGTGAGTGTGGGTGTGTGAGTGAGTGAGTGTGAGTGAGAGTGTGAGTGTGAGTGAGTGTGAGTGAGAGTGAGAGTGAGAGTGAGAGTGAGTGTGTGAGTGTGAGTCTCTCTCTCTCTCTCTCTCTCTCTCTGAAACGTCACCCATTCCTTCTCTCCAGAGATGCTGTCTGTCCCGCTGAGTTACTCCAGCATTTTGTGTCTATCTTCGGTTTAAACCAGCTCCTGCAGTTCGTTCCTCCACTACTTTCTACCTCACTGGTGTCTCTCAGACGATCCTTGATCGGACGTTGCTGGCTTTATCTTACATCATGTATCTCTACACTGTAAATAGCTCGATTGTAATCATTGTTGTCTTTCCGCTGGCTGGATAGCACGCAGCTAAAGCTTTTCACTGTACCTCGGTACACGTGACAATAAACTAAATTGTATACTGAAAGAAACCTGTAGGAAGGAACTGCAGATGCTGGTTGATATCAAGAGTCCAGCATCTGCAGTTCCTCGTGTCCCCCTGTGTTGCTCGTGTGAATGGGCGATCGATGGTCGGAGTCCATGGGCCGAAGAACCTGTTTCCAAGCTGTATCTTTCAATCAATCATTCTTTTCATCAATCAAAAACTCTTCCAAGATGAGAATTTTTCTCCCTCTGTTTGTGTCATAGAGTCATGGAGTCATGGAGTCATGGAGTCATACAGTGTGGAAACAGACTTGCCCACACAAACCAACATGTCCTGTCTAAATTAGTCCCACTTGCCTACGTTTGGCCCATATCCCTCCAAACCTGTCCTATCCATGTACCTGCTTCTTAAATGTTGCGATAGTCCCAGCCTCAACTACCTCCTCTGGCAGCTCATTCTTTACACCCACCACAATAGACAATAGGCGCAGGAGGAGGCCATTCAGCCCTTCGAGCCAGCACCGCCATTCAATGTGATCATGGCTGATCATTCTCAATCAGTACCCTCTGTGTGAAAAGGTTACCCCTCAGATACCTATAAAAACATTCCCCTTTCACCTTAAACCTATACCCTCTGGTTCTCAATTCCCAACAATTTATTCGTCAATAGCACACATTACTGGGAATCTGGCCTTAACTCCAACTAACTCCGACCCATTGCCTGACTCGTGAACAAAATCATCCATGTCCTTCTCATAACTCAAACTCAGCAAACTGATGATGAGATTGGATTCTTTGCCTGAGATGTACCATCTATCTGTTAGATAGAGCTCTAGGGGCCAGCGGAAGCAAGGGGTATGGGGAGAAGGCAGGGTAGGGTTACTGATTGTGGATGATCAGCCATGATCACAATGAATGGCGGTGCTGGCTCGAAGGGCCAAATGGCCTCCTCCTGCACTTATTTCTATGTATCTATTTTCTATGTTACCTCATTGGAGACCCTCGGACGATCTTTAATCGCACCTCACTGGGCTTTATCTTGCACTAAACGTTATTCCCTTTACATGTTTCTGTTTGCTGTGCACGGCTCGATCGTAATCAATGTATAGTCTTTCCGCTGACTGGTTAGCACGCAGCAAAAAGGGTTTCACTGTACACGTTCAGTTTGGTTTAGTTTATTGTCAAGTGTACCGAAATACAGTGAAAAGCTTTTGTATCTTTCAATCAATCATTCTTTTCATCAATCAAACATTTGTTGATTCTCCCACTTTAACTGTGTTTGCCTGCTGTCTGCCCTTGGGCTGGACCTGTCATCAGGCTGACTTGCTTACCTTCAGTCTTGTCTGAAAACCATGACCTCCAAGTTCAAGAAGAGTCAAGAGACAAGAGAGTTTTATTGTCTTACTAGACCAAGTGGACCCGTTGGGCCCAAACCTCTCCTGCATTGGTGCAGCACCCTCTCCTTCCCCCCTCCCCCTCCCCCCTCTCCCCCTCCCCCCATCCCCTCTACCCCTCTCCCTCCCCCCTCTCCCCTCCTCCTTCTTCCCTTCCTCTCCTACCCCCTCCCCCTCCCCTCCCCCCCCCCTTCCCCTCCCCCCACTCCATTCCCATCAACCCCCATTATCCTCCCTCCCTCCACCTCCCACCCTCCCCCCTCCACCCTCCACCTCCCTCCCTCCCCCCTCCCTCCCCCTCCCTCCCCCTCCCTCCCCCCCTCCCTCCCCCCCTCCCTCCCTTGGAGATAGATTTAAACTTTAAAATGTGAAAAATGTCAAATATATAACACCGTTAGCACCAAAGGGACGATGGTGAGTAAGGTGGGCCTGAAATTGTCGCGCTATCGTGTGCCGTTTTGGATGCAGTTCAGGAACAAACAAACAAACGAACAAGAGTTTTAATATATAGATGTCCCAGATAGAACAATGAAATCCATACTTGCAGCAGCACAACAGAATATGTAAACATTGTCTGAAGAAGGGTCTCGACCCGAAACGTCACCCATTCCTTCTCTCCTGAGATGCTGCCTGACCTGCTGAGTTACTCCAGCATTTTGTGAATAAATACCTTCGATTTGTACCAGCATCTGTAGTTATTTTCTTATACTATATGTAAACATTGTACACTCTAAACAATATAACAAATGAGAATTTTAAGTTTAGAAGATTGAGGGGGGACCTCATTGAAACATACAGAATAGTGAGCGGCCTGGATAGAGTGGATGTGGAGAGGATGTTTCCACTAGCGGGAGAGTCTAGGACTAGAGGTGTGTGTGTGTGTGTGTATATACACCCATACTCACACCCACACACACCCATACTCACACCCACACACACTTATACATCAGCTTCTTCCCAGCATCCATCAGGCTCTTGAACACCACCTAACACTAACTAAGCCATGTAATATGAGCAGGATTAAAAAAAGATTATTTGCAATAATATTTTTTATTTATTGAACTTTCTTTATTTATTATGTTGTAGCACGTCGAACAGAACTGCACGTACAGTACAGTACAAACGTGGCCTGCACATTTCCCTTAAACTTTGCCCCTCTGGCCATAAGCTATACCTTGTCTACTCTACCCATCTTCTCCATGGATTGTCACCTTGTGGTGGTGGAGAAGCTCGTGTGGTCCTGAGATCCTGAGAGCGATGCCGTCTGTAGCCACGCTCCTGGTAGGGGTCACCCATGGCGGTAAGGTCGAGGGGGAGGTCCCTGACAAAGAGCGACCCAACCAAGACCTCAACGGTGGAACAGGCGGAGGGTGATGGCCGACTTTAGTGGAGCGTCACAACGGCTGGGAAGGCGGATGGATGAAGGCTGCAGCAGCAAAGGGTCCCCGGTCATCTTGGACTCCACGCCACTGGATCCTGACCCAGATCTGTCAAGGACTGTGTGGTGGCTGTCTGTGCACCAGTCTCCCCACGCTAAACAAAGACCCTATGGAGAGGACAGTCGCACTCGCTTCCAGTGACCGCCCATGATGATGATGATGACCCTATCTATACCTCTCATAATCTTATATTCTTCCATTAGATCTCAGAGCACGGAATGGCTCAGAGGTGAAGGTGTTACTAACACATCCCACACTGGCCTCTGAGCAGGACTCCAGCAAAGAGACACTTGGACCATCATTAATTGGACTTTACTTGACTTTATCTCGCACTAAACATTATCCCCTTTCTCCTGTATCTGTACACTGTGGACGGCTTGATTGTAATCATGCACAGTCTTCCCGCCGACTGGATGGCACGTTACAAAAAAGCTCTTTGCAACAAAAAACCTCTGTACATGTGACAATAATAAACTCAACTAAACGAGAGCATTCAATGTGTAGGAAGGAACTGCAGATGCTGGTTAAAACCTAAGATAGACACAAAAAGCTGGGGTAACTCAACGGGTCAGGCAGCATCTCTGGAGAGAAAGAATAGGTAATGTTTCGGGTCTGAAGAAGGGTCTCGACACGAAACGTCACCTGTTCCTTTTTCTCCAGAGATGCTGCCTCACCCACTGAGTTACTCCAGCTTTTTGTGTCTATCTGGAGCATTCATTCTTTCATTCTTCAGGTGTTTAAATTATAATGTTTTAGACAATAGACAATAGACAATAGACAATAGGTGCAGGAGTAAGCCATTCGGCCCTTCGAGCCAGCACCGCCATTCAATGTGATCATGGCTGAAAAAGCCACGATCATACCGAAAAAAGCTTTTACTATCCTCCTTTATATTATTGGCTAGCTTACCTTCATACCTCATCTTTTCTCCCCATATTGCCTTTTTAGTTATCTTCTGTTGCTCGTTCAAAGAATCCCAATCCTCTGGCTTCCCACTCTTCTTTACTATGTTATACTTCTTCTCTTTTATTTTTATGCTGTCCCTGACTTCCCTTGTCAACCACGGGTGCCCCTTACTTCCCTTAGAATCTTTCCTCCTCTTTGGGATAAATTGATCCTGCAACTTCTGCATTGTTCCCAGGAATACCTGCCATTGCTGTTCCACCGTCTTCCCTGCTAGGGCCTCCTTCCAGTCAACTCTGGCCAGCTCCTGCCTCATGCCTCTGTAATCCCCTTTGCTATACTGTAATACTGACACTTCCGATTTTCCCTTCTCCCTCTCAATTTGTTGAGTAAAACTTATCATATTGTGATCACTGCCTACTAATGGCTCTTTTACCTTGAGTCCCCTTATCAGATCAGGTTCATTACACAACACTAAATCCAGAATTGCCTTCTCCCTGGTAGGCTCCAGTACAAGCTGTTCTAAGAATCCATCTCAGAGGCACTCCACAAACTCTCTTTCCTGGGGTCCATTACCAACCTGATTTTCCCAGTCTACCTGCATGTTGAAATCTCCCATAACCACCGTAGCATTACATTTGCGACATGCCAATTTTAGCTCCTGATTCAACTTGCACCCTATGTCGAGGCTACTCTTTGGGGGGCTGTAGATAACTCCCATTAGAGTCTTTTTACCCTTACAATTCCTCATTTCTATCCATACTGATTCTGCATCTCCTGATTCTATGTCACCCCTTGCAAGGGAGTGAATATCATTCCTTACCAACAGAGCGACCCCACCCCCTCTGCCCACCTGTCTGTCTTTTCTATACGTTGTGTACCCCTGAATATTCAGTTCCCAGCCCTGGTCCTCTTGTATCCATGTGATTCCCACAACTTCATACTTGCCAATGTCTAACTGAGCCTCAAGCTCATCCACTTTATTTTTAATTGTTCACTGTATGTCGTGAGCAAAGCACCAAGGCAAATTCCTTATATGTGTACATACTTGGCTAATAAAATTGATTGAATTGAATTGAATTGAATTGAATTGAATTGAATTGAATTTATAAATCAAAGGCATGAACCTTGAATTGAATTGAATTGAATTGAATTGAATTGAATCAAAGGCATGAACCTTGAATTGAATTGAATTGAATGGAATTGAATTGAATTGAATCAAAGGCATGAACCTTGAATTGAATTGAATTGAATTGAATTGAATTGAATTGAATTGAATTGAATTCAATTGAATTCAATTCAATTCAATTCAATTCAATTCAATTCAATTCAAGGTTCATGCCTTTGATTTATAAATTGGGTCCTGCACAGAAAGTGTTAAACAGTTGGACTGCGTTTTCTTCTCTGGAGACTAGCTGTGGGAGATCCCTTCACAGTTTGCTGCTGATTAATTGAGGATTAAAGAAAATACCTTGTGTTGGAGAAGTGTCGGGTCTTGTGTGGAGTGCAGAGTTTACAGAGTGAGATGTGGGAAATGGTGCCGGAGCTGTCTGGTTTACTCGTGGTCTCTGTCTGACTGTGCACATGAGCACATAGCTCCTTCTTCTCAGGCGGTCTCTGGGGATGGAGGATGCCTTGCTTCCACCTAGGGGTTTCTGTGGGTCCTGAGGTGACTGCTTGGGGTCACGATGGGAACCGCAGACGGTTCCGTTAGACGGGACGGGAGATGGGTCATTAGCAAGGCGGCGCGTTCTCTCAATGGGTCCAAGGTTCTCAGTGACAACGTGAATGTCCCTCCTTCACTGCGAGCAGACACGGACTCCCAGCAGTCGGTCGGGATGTGGTATCGGCACTGGTACTGGTTTAATACCTCCACAAGTATCGCAAAACACTGAAAAGCTTTCTTTGCGTGCTGTCAATTAATTCCAATAATCCTATATGCATGCATCTAACCGTACACAAGTGCAATAGGTAGAGCAAAGAGGAAAATACCAGATTACAGAATATAGTCTTCAGTATTGTAGTGTTGCAGTTATTGAGAAAAAGTCCAATGCCCACAATGAGGTTGGTCGGAGGATCGGGTCTACATTCCAATTAGACAATCTAATATTTAGTTTATTCACAAAATGCTGGAGTAACTCAGCAAGTCAGGCAGCATCTCAGGAGAGAAGGAATGGGCGACGTTTCGTGTCGAGACCCTTCTTCAGTTTAGAGATACAGTGGGGAAACAGGCCCTTCGGCCCATTGAGTCCGCACCGACTAGCAATCCCGCACACTAATAAAATCCAACACACACTAGGGACACTTTGGAGTGTGGGAGGAGAGCAGAGCACCCAGAGAAAACCCACACAGGTCACAGAGAGACCATGCAAACTCTGTACAGACAGCATTGCAGTTACAGAGAAAAAGTGCAATGTTTGCAATGGAGTAGGTTGGAAGGTCGGGACCATGCCCAGGCCCAGGCCCGGGCGGCCGCCATTGGCGGAGCGGGAGCACGTGGCCGCTGGCTGGGTGAGGTCACGTGGGGCGCGGGGAGGTGATGTCACATTTTGTCCTTTATTTGAGAGTGAGGAAGTTGGCAACCTTACCTGTGTCTGTGATATTAATCTCTCCACCATTGCCCATGTCTCAGCTCCCTGGGACATGCATCTTGAATCAATTCCTGCCCTGAACATCTTTATCTCTTTAGTCCTCTGAGATAGAGCAGGGAAACAGGCCCTTCGGCCCACCGGGTCCAGGCCGACCAGTGACCCCCACACATTAACACCATCCTACACACACGAGGGACAATTTACAATTTTACCGAAGCCAATTTTAATCTGCCAATTAACTTTGGAGTTTGGGGGGAAACCAGAACACCGGGAGAAAACCCACACAGGTCACAGGAAGAATGTGCAAACTCCATACAGACTGCACACATAGTCAGGATGGAACCTCGGTCTCTGGCACTGTAAGACAGCAACTCTACCACTGTGCCACTCTGCATCTAAAGTCTTTGGGCTTTAGAGACGCAGCATGGAAACAGGCCCTTCGACCCAACAAGTCCGTGCCAATCAGCGATCACCCCGTACACTAACACTATCCTGCACACTAGGGACAAGTTACAAAAGCTAACTAACCTACTAACCTGTACGTCTTTGGAGTGTGGAGGAAACCGGAGCACCCGGAGAAAGCCCACGTGGTCACAGGGAGAACATGCAAACTCCACACAGACAGCACCTGAGCCCAGGATCGAACCTGGAACCCGGGCACTGTGAGGCAGCGGCTCTACCTGCTGTGCCACTGTAAAGATAACTCTGTTTTCTGCTTTAAGGAGGTCCTTCAAACCTACCTCCGACTTGAAAGAGGCCATTCGTCCCATCGGGTCAATGCTGGCCCTCAGTACGGCAGCCGTAAAGAACCCTCTCTTTTCTCCTCTATCGATGCACCCTATTCTCTCTCACACACACCCATCAACTCCCCTTCCACTCTCCCACCATCACCTATTGCTGAGTTACTCCAGCATTTTGTGACTATCTAAGGAACTGCAGATGCTGGTTTACACAGAAGATAGACACAAAATGCTGGAGTAACTCAACGGGACAGGCAGCATCTCTGCAGGGAAGGAATGGGTGATGTTTCAGGTCAATACCTTTCTTCAGACTGAGAGTCTCGACCAGAAACGTCACCCATTCCTTCTCCCCAGAGATGCTGCCTGACCCACTGAGTTACTCCAGCATTTTGTGTCTACCTTCACTGACTACAACGTTGCCTCAGATCTGTGCAATGCTGCCACCCCGAGGGGAAACACTGAACTCCAGCTCCTTCAACAGGTCAAAATCTGTTTGTGGGCGAAACTGATAAAGGTTTTTTTGTACAGGCCGGAGTGTAGGAACGAACTGCAGATGCTGGTTCATACTGAAGATAGACACAAAATGCTGGAGTAGCTCAGCAGGTCAGGCAGCATCTCTGGTGAAAAGGAATTGGTGATGTTTCTTCAGACTCAAGTCTTAAGTAAGAAGAAGGGTTCTGACCCAAAATGTCACCTATTCCTTTTCTCAATGATTCAATTCAATTTAATTCAATTCAATTCAATGAATCAATGAAACCAATGTGAACGGGTGGTCGGCGTGGACTTGGTGGGCCGAAGGGCCTGTTTCCACGTTGTATTTATAGAGATTAAACTCAACTAAACTAGGATAAGCTCATGTAAACTAAACTAAACTAAGCCAAGCTGATCAGAGTGACTCCTTTAACTAATCCAGGTAGGGATGTAGTGTTTTGAAACATCAGTCTACTTACTTTTTAACAATAGTGTGCCTACTACGTGTTTAGGACCATGTATAATTCTGAACCTGCCTTGAGATAAGGTGTGGCAATGAAGAAGGAAGGTATTGTTTTACATCCGGTAGTAATGAGATGGATTGTCCAACTGATCACACACATCAAAGGCCATCCATCATGGTTTACAAGTATATAGCTGAAATGCTGAGTAATTTCCTGTAGTAATAATAAAGCACTTAATTTGTTAGTTTAATTATCTTTCTTTCAGGTATCTTTCAGTATCTTCAACAGGAATTGAGAAAGGCAGTCACATTTTTTTTACCCAGTGTAGAAATGTCAAAGACTAGAGAGAAAAGAAAAAGATACAAAGTGCTGGAGTAACTCAGCGGGTCAGGCAGCATCTCTGGAGAACATGAACAGGTGCTATCTACCTCTTTGGACACCCTTGGACTATCTTTAATCAGAATTTACTAACTTTATCTTGCACTAAACGTCATTCCCTTTATCCTGTATCTGTATCCTGTGGACGATTCGATTGTAATCATGTACAGTCTTTCCGCTGACTGGTTGCTGCAACTAAAGCTTTTCACTGTACCTTGACACACGTGACAATAAACTGAACTAAAACATGATGTTTCATGTTGGGACCCTTCATCAGATCTGAAGAAAGGTCCTGTATTGAAACATCACCTATCCATGTTCTAAAGAAGTGCTGCCTGACCCACTGAGTTACTCCAACACTTTGTATATTGTTCTTGTAAACCAGCATCTGCAGTTCTTTGTATCGAATAACACTACAGGGCACTGCTTTAAGGTGAAAAGGACAACGTTTAAACGAGATGTGTGGGGCAAGCTTTTTTACACAGAGGGTAGAGGTGGCACATGGATATGCAGGGAATAGAGGAGGAGGGGAGGTGAGGGGTGGGCATGTGTGGGCTGAGAAGATGAGTTTAACTTTGCATCATGTGTAGGAAAGAACTGCAGATGCTGGTTTAAATCGAAGGTAGACACAAAATGCTGGAGTAACTCAATGGGTCAGGCAGCATCTCTGGAGAGAAGGAATGGGTGACATTTCGGGTCGAGACCCTTCTTCGAACATCACCCATTCCTTCCTTCCAGAGATGCTGCCTTACCCGCTGAGTTACTCCAGCATTTTGTGTCTACCTTGAACTTGGCATCATGGACACTGTGGGCCGAAGGGCCTGTTCTTCTGCTGTAGTGTTCTATGTTGACCTATATCAAGTAGAGTACACAAGTTTTTAGCATTAATACTGTAGTGGAGCTCACTGTATCCCCATTGTGCCCTAACTGTATCCACACTGTATCCACACTGTATCCACACCGTATCCTCACTGTATCCTCACTGTTCCCTCACTGTATCCCCACTGTTCCCTCACTGTATCCACACTGTCCCCATACTGTATCCACGCTGTGTCCTCACTGTATCCGCACTGTTCCCTCACTGTATCCACACTGTATCTGCACTGTAAACACACTATATCCTCACTGTATCTGCACTGTGAACACACTGTATCCTCATTGTATCTGCACTGTAAACACATGGTATCCTCACTGTATCTGCACTGTAAACACGCTGTATCCTCACAGTACCTGCACTGTAAACACACTGGTATCCTCACTGTATCTGCACTGTAAACACTGTATCCTCACTGTATCTGCACAGTAAACACTGTATCCTCACTGTATCTGCACAGTAAACACACTGTATCTGCACAGTAAACACACAGTATCCTCACTGTATCTGCACAGTAAACACACAGTATCCTCACTGTATCTGCACAGTAAACACACGGTATCCTCACTGTATCTGCACAGTAAACACACAGTATCCTCACTGTATCTGCACTGTGAACACACTGTATCCTCACTGTATCTGCACAGTAAACACACAGTATCCTCACTGTATCTGCACAGTAAACACACAGTATCCTCACTGTATCTGCACTGTGAACACACTGTATCCTCACTGTATCTGCACAGTAAACACACGGTATCCTCACAGTATCTGCACAGTAAACACATGGTATCCTCACTGTAAACACATGGTATCCTCACTGTAAACACATGGTATCCTCACAGTATCTGCACTGTAAACACATGGTATCCTCACTGTATCTGCACTGTTCCCTCAAACTCCGCCAGAGCTGACGATCCCTTCTTCAGTCGCAAGGGGGCATTGCAGTCGCCGTGCTGCGTGATGACGTCGGATCAGGAAGTGTGAACCCGGAAATGGAGGTTGGAGTCGGGGCCGCAGGTGGGGGCTCGGGCTCGGTCAGGGGTCTTGGGGCCGGTGGCGGCTGCGGGTCGGTGACTGTGGGCTGGAGCAGCCCGGGGGGGCGGGGAGGGGAGAGGGAGGAGGAGGAGGAGGAGGGGGAGAGGGAGGGGGAGGGGGAGGAGGAGGAGGAGGGGGAGGGGGAGGAGGGGGAGGGGGAGGGGGAGGAGGAGGAGGGGGAGGGGGAGGAGGAGGAGGGGGAGGAGGAGGGGGAGGGGGAGGAGGAGGGGGAGGGGGAGGAGGAGGGGGAGGGTGACTGTGGGCTGGAGCGCAGGCTCTCTGAGGGATTGAACAACAACAACATACTGCTGCCTGGCGGGTCGGGCAGCATCTGTGGGCAGAACCTCGCATTCAACAGAGAGCTGGATAGAGCTCTTAAGGATAATGGAGTCAGGGGGTATGGGGAGAAGGCAGGAACGGGGTTACTGATTGAGAATGATCAGCCATGATCACATTGAATGGCGGTGCTGGCTCGAAGGGCTGAATGGCCTCCTCCTGCACCTGTTGTCTATTGTCCGTAACCGCTTTGGGGTGGGGAACCTTCAGACCGCGAGGAGTTCGTAGGATCAGGTCTTCGGGGTCCACGGGGTGAATGTGTGGCAGCCAACAGTGATGGGAGAGTGAGGGGTCAGTGTGTGAAGGGTTAAAGTGTGGTGGTGGGGGGGGGGGGGGGGGGTTCAAAGGAGATCAGCGTGGGGTCAGTGGTGTTTGTAACAGGCACAGGAGCTGATACAGCTTCAGTGTTGTTGGAGCCAGTGCCTCACAGTGCCAAAGACCCGGGTTCGATCTTGACCTCAGGCGCTGTCTGTGTGGAGTTCATAAGAGATAAGAGCAGAATTAGGCCATTCGGCCCATCAAGTCTACTCTGCCATTCAATCATAGTGATACAGTGTGGAAACAGGCCCTTCAGCCCAACTTGCCCACACCGGCCAACAATGTCCCAGCTACACTAGTCCCACCTGCCTGCGCTTGGTCCATATCTCTCAAAACCTGTCCTATCCATGTACCTGTCTAATTGTTTCTTAAACAATGGGATAGTCCCAGCCTCAACTACCTCCTCTGGCAGCTTGTTCCATACACCCACCACCCTCGTGTGAAGAAGTTACCCCTCGGAATCGTATTAAATCTTTTCCCCCTTCACCTTAAACCTATGTCCTCTGGACAATCATGGCTGATCTATCTCTCCCTCCTCACCCCATTCTCCTGCCTTCCCATAACCACTGACACCTGTGTTACCTCTGCCTTAAATATATCCATTGACTTGGCCTTTGCAGCCTTCTGTGGCAAAGAATTGCACAGATTCACCACCCTCTGACTAACGTTTGCCTGTTCTCCCGGTGACCGTGCGGGTCTCCTTCCACATCCCAAAGTCCTGTGTGGGTTTGTAGCTTAATTGTCCCTCTGTAAATTGCCACTGGTGTGTAGGGAGTGGATGAGAAAGTGGGACATCATAGTGGGACACGGGTGTGAATGGGTTATCGATGGTCAGCGTGGACTGGGTGGGTAGAAAGGCCTGTTTCCGTGCTGTATTTTTCAGCTTGTGAGACTCCGGAGTTAGCTTGAGGGGTTGTGGGTGAGTGAATGAGCCAGGGGTAAGGAAAATCGGCGCTCATGTTTGTAACAAATTCTTTCCATTCTCTGTGGTTTAGTCTCAAACGTTGAAGATTTTTAAAGTATCCTCGTGACGCGCGTGGGACTGAAGATGTCGTCGGGTTGTGGAAGTTTACCAGAGCTGGCACAGCAGGTAAACTGCCCACTTGTGTTATGTATTTCCCAGAGCAATAACGGCAATGGAGAAAGTAATTAAACAGTAATTTGCCAACTCATTTTGAACATTGTACACCTCCCTCACTGACATAAAATGGCTGCAGCCGAACAAAACTGTGTCCCAGCCAAGTCCCGTGTCACCCTCTGATCTGTGGGATTCCTCCGGGTGCTCCGGTTTCCTCCCACATCCCAAAGACGTGCGGGTTTGTAGGTTTATTGGCCCTCTGTAAATTGCCCCCTAGTGTGTAGAGAGTGGATGCAAAAATGGAATAACATGCAAATGCGTGATCAGTGGTCAGCAGGGACTCAGTGGCTGTGTCTCTTAAACAAAGTGAAATAAAGTGCTGGAGGAACTCAGCAGGTCAGGCAGCATCTCTGGAGGGAACAGACAAATGTTGTTCCCAATCTACCGCACACGCGCGCACCCGTGACGTTCCTGGCACCCAGGGACACTCAATTTAGTTTATTGTCACGTACACCGAGGTACAGTGAAAAGCTGGGGGAAAAAAAACTACAGATGCCGGTTTAAATCGAAGGTAGACACAAAATGCTGGAGTAACTCAGCGGGTCAGGCAGCATCTCGGGAGAGAAGGAATGGGTGACGTTTCGGGTCAAGACCCTTCAGTGTCTGAAGAAGGGCCTCGACCCAAAACGTCACCCATTCCTTCTCTCCCGAGATGCTGCCCGACCCGCTGAGTTACTCCAGCATTTTGTGCCCACCAGCAGTGAGAATCTTTCGGTGCCTGCCATCCAGTCAGTGAAAAGACAATACATGATTACAATCGAGCCATTTTTAGTGCATGGGTGCAATGATAAGGGATCATAGTTAAAGCAAGTAAAGTTGCTGGAGGAGTAGAGATTTAAGAGTGTGGAGCGATTGTAATATGTGATTGGAGATCAGCTTCTGGAGCCAGCATGCAAATAGTCATCTGGGTTGGGCACCAACTTGGCACACATGCGTGTAAGATGCCGGCACATACACACGGAAGTTAACCGTTCAGGACAATTCACCTACCCGTCCATTCAGTTTGATCCCTGCCCCTCCTCACCCATCCTCCCCATTCCCTTCCACCCTCCAGCTTCACATTTCACCCCCCTCTTCTGACACCATTCTGTCTCCCTTTCATCCCCATCCTTTGTCACTTGCTCCTCCCAACTGCCGCTCAATCTGTATCTACCTGTCTTCAGGGAGGAACTGCAGATGCTGGTTTCAACCGGACAGACACAAAGTGCTGGAGTAACTCAGCGGGTCAGGCAGCATTTCGGGAGAAAAGGGATAGGTGACGTATCGGGTCGACACCCATTTTCGGACTGAGAGTCGGGGGAAAAAAGTATCTATCTATTATATTCACAAAATGCTGGAGTAACTCAGCGGGTCGGGCAGCATCTCAGGGGAGAAGGAATGGGTGACGTTTCGGGTCGAGACCCTTCTTCAGACATCTCGACCCGAAACGTATAAAATTATTAAGGGGTTGGACACGTTGGAGGCAGGAAACATGTTCCCAATGTTGGGGGAGTCCAGAACCAGGGGCCACAGTTTAAGAATAAGGGGTAGGCCATTTAGAACTGAGATGAGGAAAAACTTTTTCAGTCAGAGAGTTGTGAATCTGTGGAATTCTCTGCCTCAGAAGGCAGTGGAGGCCAATTCTCTGAATGCATTCAAGAGAGAGCTAGATAGAGCTCTTAAGGATAGCGGAGTCAGGGGGTATGGGGAGAAGGCAGGAACGGGGTACTGATTGAGAATGATCAGCCAAGATCACATTGAATGGCGGTGCTGGCTCGAAGGGCCGAATGGCCTCCTCCTGCACCTATTGTCTATTGAAACGTCACCCATTCCTTCTGTCCAGAGATGCTGCCTGACCTGCTGAGTTACTCCAGCATTTTGTGAATAAATACCTTCGATTTGTACCAGCATCTGCAGTTATTTTCTTACTCTTACTTTATCTATCTATTATATGTTAGGCCTTGTCCCATCCCCAGTTTCTTCCCCCATCTATAATCATCCTGAAGAAAGGTCCCAACCCGAAACATCATTTGTCTGCTCCCTCCAGAGATGCTGCCTGACCTGCTGAGTTCCTCCTGCATTTTGTTTCACTATGTTTAAGAGACACAGCCACTGAGTCCCTGCTGAGCATTGATCACCCATTCGCATGTTATTCCCTTTTCGCATCCACTCCCTTCACACTAGGGGGCATTTTACAGAGGGCCAATAAACCTACAAACCCGCACGTCTTTGGGATGTGGGAGGAAACTGGAGCACCCGGAGGAAACCCACGCGGTCACAGGGAGAGCGTGCAAACTCCACACAGACAGCACCCGAGGTTGGGATGGAACCTGGGTCTCTGGTGCTGTGAGGCAGCAACTCTACCTGTTGTGCTACCTTGCTGTCTACACTTTGCTCAGGACTTTCCGCGGGTCCTTGCATCTGAAGAAGGGTCTCGACCCGAAACGTCCCCCATTCCTTCTCTCCAGAGATGCTGCCTGTCCCGCTGAGTTACTCCAGCATTCTGTCTGTCTTGCGTCTACAGCTTGTGTCTGCTAGACTGGCTGCTTGTCTCTCCTGCACCCTCCTCTCTCTATCCCCCCACACGTGCCTGCCTCTCCGCTCTCTCCTCCTCACTCCGTCGCTTCATTTTGGATCAAACTGACTCTGCCTTTGCCCTCTGAAGATGGCTCTGTGGAACTGGCTGAACCGTGACGATGAGACAAGCAAACAGCTACTGAAGATGGTGACCGGGGCCAGAGTTGCTCACTCTCTTCTACAGTGCCTGACAGGACAGGACAAAATAGACCTGTACAAGGTAATGACTGAGCCAGCCTCTGATTGATATGGGAGGCCATTCGGCCCATCAAGTCACTGTTGCATAGAAAACAGGTGCAGGAGGAGGCCATTTGGCCCTTCGAGCCAGCACCGCCATTCATTATAATCATGGCTGATCAACCACAATCAGTAACCCGTGCCTGCCTGCTCCCCATATCCCTTGATTCCGCTAGCCCCTAGAGCTCTATCTAACTCTCTTTTAAATTCATCCAGTGAATTGGCCTCCACTGCCCTCTGCGGCAGAGAATTCCACAAATTCACAACTCTCTGGGTGAAAACGTTTTTTTTCATCTCAGTTTTAAATGGCCTCCCTTTTATTATTAGACTGTGGCCCCTGGTTCTTGATTCCCTCAACATTGGAAATATTTTTCCTGCATCTAGCTTGTCCAGTCCTTTTATAGTTTTATATGTTTGTGTAAAATCCCCTCTCATCCTTCTAAATTCCAGTGAATACATGCCCAGTCTTTCCAATCTTACCTCGTATGACAGTCCCTCCATCCCGGGCAAGAGCAAGGATGTCCTTCCTCAAATTAGGGGACCAAAAGTGCACACAATGCTCCAGATGTGGTCTCACCAGTACAACTGCAGAAGGACCTCTTTACTCCTTGCCTTATCAGCATTCCCCTTCACTAATTTATACTGAACCTATTGTCCCTTGTCTGAGGAAGGGCCTCAAGCTAAAATGTCACCCGTTCCTTTTCTCCAGAGATGCTGCCTGACCCGCTGGGTTACTCCAGCAATTTGTGTTTATCTTCTATTGTCCCTACGTTCCCAATCAATACCACCTTCACCTGCACAATGGGGGTGATTTATAGCAGCCATTTAACCTACCAATCCGCATGTCTTTGGGATGTGGGAGGAAACCAGAGCACCCGGAGGAAACCCATGTGGTCACAGGGAGAATGTTACAAATTCCGTACAGGCAGCACCCGTAGTCAGGATCGAACCAGGGTCTCTGGTGCTGTGAGGCAAAGACATGTCCACCTTGTGACATTGTGGCATAACAGCTCCGGAAACAAAGTCCAATGGCGCAGAGGGTGAATCAGGCTGTACCGTAGCTAATGGATGTACTGTTTGGAAGCCGGATAACAGAGGGGAAGAAGCTATTCCTCAATCTAGTGGTGGGCACTTTCAAGCTTCTGTATCTCCTGCCTGATTGGAGCAGGGAGAAGAAGGAATGCTGGCGGTGGGATGATGGGTGGTGAGTGTGTGCTTTCTAGGTCCTTGGCGATTGTTTGATTATTGATTGATTGATACTTTATTCATCAGCTCATAAGTTCTAGGAGCAGAATGAGGCCATTCAGCCCGTCTAGTCTACTCCGCCATTAAATCATGGCTGATCTATCTTTTCCCCTCGACCCCATTGTCCTGCCTTCACCCCATAACCCCTCACACCCTCACTAATCAGAAATCTGTCAATCTCTACCTTAATATCCATTGACGTGGCCTCCACAGCCATCTGTACGCAAGTGCGGAAAACGTCACCACTTAAAGGGTGCTGACCAAGTTACAAAAGTATTCAATATAATCCCTCTTCCTTCTTTTCCCCCCGGGTCCCACTTAGTTCTCTCAGCGTCCGTCCCCCCCCCCCCCCCCCCCCGTGCCGGATTCCTGTTTGTTCTATTCCCGCCCCCCCACACGGGTCCTTCCTTGTTCTCTTGCGGCTCCCCCCCCCCCCCCCCCCCCTGTGCCTGGTCACTTCTTGTTCTCGGCAGCGGATCCACGACCGACGACATTGGGTGAAGCTCGCAGATATTTGCCACTTCCAGGGAATAACTGCACCCCGTTCATCTCCACAGAGAGAATGTATCCTGGGCATGGCGGACTTTGTGAAGAAGCATCCTCGCGCGTCGCAGTCTGCGCTGAACGACGAGCTGAAGAAGCAAGTGCTGCTGTTCGCGGCTAGGGTCCACGCCCTGGGATAGCCCCCGTCAAACACCGGACTGCAGGACGATCCCAGAGCCGCGCAGCACAGAAACGGACCCTTCGGCCCATCACGCCCATGCCAGCCCATCTATACTCATCCCACGCTGACCTTTCCCACTGAGCGGTGGGACCGTGGACCTGGGCATCTCTTCTTGATGCTGCTTGGGTAAATGTTCCGATGCATTCCGACCATACGTCTGTCCTTGTGACATTTCCTGTTGACTCTTGGAATAAAACCCATGGTAATTTGAAGCTTGCCAACAATGTGCTTTGATGCTGGTGCCTTAATACGGAGCCTAGACTAATACATTGTGATAGTTATATTAATGTATCATTTCCACTATGAAATGATAACATATCCTGTAAACACTCTACTAAGCAAGATTCAATCTCTGTAAACTAACCATTTCCTTGCAGATTTGAATATGTCGTCTTCTTGTGATATTGAAATCTTTACATTTAAAAAAATTATAATCCTGCTAGTCCCACTGAGACCAGAAGGGGGTCCATTGAATTGTGGCGTATGTGTCAGGACTTGAAGCCACCTTCTAGTGTTGATCCGTCAGCCATCCGAGGACGGGGAAAGCTTGGAGGCTGAGATCTCAGTTGCAGTGGACACAAGTGCTGTACCACAGGACTTTACATTCAATGTCCATTAGTGGAAGGGTGTGGAGGCTTTGGAGAGGGTGCAGAAGATGTTTCCCAGAATGCTGACACAAGGGACTGGGCGGAGGCCGGGAGGCGTCGCTGTGGGTGGAGGCCGGGCTGTGGGAGGAGGCCGGGAGGCGGCGCTGTGGGAGGAGGCCGGGAGGCGGCGCTGTGGGCGGAGGCCGGGCTGTGGGCGGAGGCTGGGAGGCGGCGCTGTGGTAGGAGGCCGGGAGGCGACGCAGTCGGTGGAGGACGGGAGGCGGTGCTGTGGGTGGAGGCCGGGATGTGGGCGGAGGCCGGGAGGCGGCGCTGTGGGTGGAGGCCGGGAGGCGGCGCTGTGGGAGGAGGCCGGGAGGTGACGCAGTCGGTGGAGGCCGGGAGGCGGCGCTGTGGGAGGAGGCCGGGCTGTGGGCGGAGGCCGGGAGGCGGCGCTGTGGGTGGTGGCCGGGCTGTGGGCGGAGGCCGGGAGGCGGCGCTGTCGGTGGAGGCCGGGCTGTGGGCGGAGGCCGGGAGGCGGCGCTGTGGGCGGAGGCCCGCGACGGGCGGAGCCGCGAAGGGCAGCCGCTGTTTTGCGGCTCGGGCTGAAGATGGCGGCTGAGGGCGGGGGGAAGGAGCTGAACGAGATCAAGTCGCAGTTCCGCACCCGGGAAGGAGCCTACAAGCTGCTGAGCCTGTCCGAGTACAGCCGCCCCAACCGGGTGCCGCTCAGCGCCACGCAGGGCACCAACCCCGTGCGGGTCTCCATGGTCAACGTGCACGACCAGAGCGGCAGCGGCGACCGCATCTGCTTCAACGTGGGCCGGGAGCTCTACCTCTATCTGTACCGGGGGCCCAGGAAGGTGAGGCCGGCGCTGGCCCGGAGCGGGGGGAGGGAGGAACCGGGAGAGATGTACCCAGACTGCGG
This sequence comes from Rhinoraja longicauda, assembly GCF_053455715.1. Classification (NCBI taxonomy): domain Eukaryota; kingdom Metazoa; phylum Chordata; class Chondrichthyes; order Rajiformes; family Arhynchobatidae; genus Rhinoraja; species Rhinoraja longicauda. Next base: position 9,060,238 of record NC_135993.1, read on the forward strand.
GAACCGAGTCCAGTCCGGAACAGTGAGAGGAACCTAGCCTGGTCCGGGGGATGGAGGGTCCGGGGGGGTGAAGGGTCCGGGGGGGTGGGTGAAGGGTCCGGGGGGGGGTGAAGGGTCCGGGGGGGGGGGGTGAAGGGTCCGGGGGGGTGAAGGGTCCGGGGGGGTGAAGGGTCCGGGGGGGGGGGTGAAGGGTCCGGGGGGGGGGGTGAAGGGTCCGGGGGGGGGGGGTGAAGGGTCCGCGGGGGGTGAAGGGTCCGGGGGGGTGAAGGGTCCGGGGGGGTGAAGGGTCCGGGGGGGGGGGGGTGAAGGGTCCGGGGGGGGGGTGAAGGGTCCGGGGGGGGGGGTGTGAAGGGTCCGCGGGGGGTGAAGGGTCCGGGGGGGGGGGTGAAGGGTCCGGGGGGGGGGGGGTGAAGGGTCCGGGGGGGGGGTGAAGGGTCCGGGGGGGGGGGAAGGGTCCGGGGGGTAAAGGGTTCGGGGGGGTGAAGGGTCCGGGGGGCGAAGGGTCCGGGGGGCGAAGGGTCCGGGGGGTGAAGGGTCCGGGGGGGTGGGGGAGAGAGATTTACCGAGCCCAGGAGATCGGGGCAACCAAGCCCAGTCCGGGAATGGAGGGGCGGTAGAACCGAACGTGTAGGAAAGAACTGCAGATGCTGGTGTAAATGGAAGGTAGACACAAAATGCTGGAGTAACTTAGCGGGACAGGCAGCATCCCTGGAGAGAAGGAATGGGTGACGTTTCGAGTCGAGACTCTTCTTCAGACTGATGTAGAACCGAGCCGGGTTCGAGGGGAGAACGGGAAGAGGGTGGACAATCCGGGGGAGACTCGAGGAATGGAGCATAGGAGGCTGTCACCGAACCCGGCCCGGGAGAGAAGGGAGGACCGGTCCGAATCCTGTCTCACCACCATTCCCCCGCACTGTGGTCAGAACAAGGCTGAGATCAGACAACGATGGCTGGATCGGAGAGGGAGGTCAAACGTTGAGATAGAATGGGAATCAAGTGTTACTGATAGGGTGGAGATGATTCAAGGGTTTGCAGGTTAATCGGCCTCTGTAAACCCACCTCTCGAGTGGATGAGAAAGCGGAATAACAGAGAACGAACGGGTTATCGATGATCGGTGCAGATGTGGTGGGCTGAAGTGCCTGGGATATTTCCATGTTGTCTTCTAAACTAACTAAACTACTGCAACCTTCTCAAGGGCAATTAGATTCAGGCGATAAATCCTACGGTCTGCGAGCAATGTCCAGATCTGTAACGTGAATTTATTTAAATAAAAGTTATGCTGGGATTAAGTAGGGGAATGCTCCCCAAGTTTGGGCCTGGACTGGGCTGGGATGGGTTACTTTAGGCCTGGTAGCCCGGGGTACATCTGCTGCCGATAAATAACTTGGGGGCAAAAGGCATCAGTTAAATGCAGGAGGCCAGGAAAACACCTGATCCCATCAATGGAATTGAATGGGAAAGGATTACTGTTTTTGACAGGGGGTTGGACAGCAAGATTCAAAGCGTGTCAACAATGAGATTTTAAGTGAGAAAAGGAAAGGGAGGTATTAATAGGGAACAAAAGTCTGGAGGTGTCAATGTGGAAAAACAAACTGCGAGAGGAACTCAGTGGATCAAGCAGCAGAAATGTGAGGTGTTACATTTTGGTAAGTCTAACATGGCCAGGACCTATAAAGTGAATGGTAGGGCTCTGGGGAGTGTTGTAGAGCAGAGGGATCTAGAAGTCGCAGGTAGGTCAAAAGGAGTTTGGCACATTAGCTTCATCCATCAGTGTATTGAGTATAGTTGGGAGGTCATGTTGAAGTTGTATAAGATGTTGGTGAGGCCGTATTTAAAGTATTGTGTTCAGTTCTGGGCACCATGTTATAGGAAAGATGTCAAGCTGGAATGGGTACAGAGAAGATTTACAAGGGCCTGTTTCCACACTGTATCACTCTCTGACTCGATCTGTGGGTGAAACGTAATCAGCAACGTTTTGGGTCAAATAATCTATTTACAAAAACAATGGCGAGTGAAATTGATAGGACAGTCCGAAGAAGGGTCTCGACTCGAAACATCACCTATTCCTTTTCTCCAGGGATGCTGCCTGACCTGTAAAGTTACTCCAGCTTTTTGTGTCTTATCTGTGGAGTGAAATGGAGACAGGAGACTAAGGACTAGAGGCTGTAATGTGGAGTAAAAAACAAACAGCTGGAGGAATCTGGATCAGGTGGCATCTGCGGAGGAAATGGACATGTGACGCTTCGAGTTGGGACTCAGGGATCATGGACTTTAGAGACACAGCCCACTGAGTCCGCGCCAACCAGTGATCATCCTGTCCCTACACACTAGGGACAATTTACAATTTTCCCAAAGCCAATTAAACTACAAACATGTACGGTTTTGGAGTGTGGGAGGAAACTGGAGCACCTGGAGAAAACCCACGCGGTCACATGGAGAATGTTCAAACTCCGTACAGACAGCATCCGTAGTCGGGATCGAACCCAGGTCACTGGCGCTGTAAGGCAGCATCTCTTCCGCTGTGCCATTGCACCACATAGCTGGAAAAGAGATAGGATGTGTCTTGCTCGCTTGATTCATGTCTAACTAGATTGAGTTTTTTGGGGTGTCGAAGGAGATTGATGATCATAGGGCAGTGGATGTTGTGTACATAGATTTCAGTAAGGCTTTTGACAAGGTCCCTCATTGTAGGCTGATCCAGAAGATTATGATGATTATGAAGATTATTGAATGTTGATGATAGACACAAAGTGCCGGAGTAATTCAGCGGGTCAGGCAGCATCTCTGAAGCAAAGGAATAGGTGACATTTTGGGGTCGAGACCATTCTTTTTAAACGTTGATGGGTTGGTGAAGGAGTTGCAGACAGTGACGAAGGCTGTCAGAAGATATAGTGGGATATAGATCAGCTGAAAAAATGGGCGGAGAAATGCCAGAAAGAGGTTATCCCGAGCAAGTGTGAGGTGTTGCACTGAGGGAGGTTGAATGTAAGGGGAAAGGTGTAATGACAACACCTTTAACACATTGATGTGCAGAGGGATCTTGGAGTCCAATTTCATAGCTCAGTGAAAATTGGCAGCAAAAGTAGATAAGTAAAGAAAGTGCATGGTGTGCTTGCCTTCATTGCTAGGGGCATTGAGTATATGCCAGGAAATCATGATGCAGCTCCTTTAGGATTTGGCGTTTTGCGTGCAGCTCTGATTGCCCCATTACAGAAAAGATGTGGAGGGTTGCAGAGGAAGGTTACCGATGCACTGCCTGGATTAGAGGGCTTCAGCTACAGGGAGAGGTTGGATAGACTTGGATTGTTCTCTAGAACATCGGAGGTTGAGGGGACACTTGATAAAAATATATAAAATTTATGAGAGGCACCGATAGATAGGGTAGACCGTCAGAACCATTTTCACATGGTGGGAATGTCCAATGCAAGAGGGCATAGCTCTTGGGTCAGAGGGGATGTGCAGGGCAAGTTTTTTTACACAGAGAGTGGTGGGGTCCTGGAATGCATTGCCAGGGGTGGTGGTGGAGGCTGCTACAATAGTGGTGTTTAAGAAGCTTTTAGGTAGGCACGTGGCAGTGCAGGAAATAGAGGGATATGGATCATGTACAGGCAGATGAGACCAGTTTAACTTGGCATCAAGTTCGGCACAAACATTATGGGCCGAAAGGCCTCTTCCTGTGCTGTACTGTTGTGCTCTGTAGGTCAAAGGTTAGCAAATGATAGGTGACATTTCAGGTCAGTACCGTCTATAGACTGATTCAATGTGAAGAAGGATCTTGACCCAAAACGTCACCGGCCCGTGTCCTCCAGAGATGCAGCCTGACCCGCTAAATTACTCCTGCACTTTGTGTTTTATGCAAGTGGGAGGTGGATATAGGTAAGGGGGTTTGATTGGCTGATAAGTGGAGTAAGTCATGAAAGTTAGAGATGAATGGGGTGTTAGATAAGGAAAGAAGTGGAGTGAAATGGAAAGCCAGAGGAAGGAATAGAACCTAGCATCTGGCGAAAGCTGTATAAAAATGGCACAAATACTTATGGTTCAAGAGGTTTCTTTGATAAAATAAGATCGGCAATATTTAGCTGAATGGCCTACATTCAAAACATACCTGGAGTTTTGAAGATAAATTGGATGTAGAGTTTGTCGATTTTGAAATAGTTTTGTTAAAATGTAACCACGCACAATTTACTGGTTTGCAATTTCAAATTCCTACCAACATGTTAGGCTCGACAAATCCCTACGCTCAGTTCGCCTTGGCCTATGCAATCTCCTGGCTGCCAAACATGTGAACTCCCCTTCCCATACTGACCTTTCTGCTCTGGGTTGCCTCCACTGTCAGAGCAAGGCCAAATGCAAATTGGAGGAACGGCACCTCATATTTCACTTGGGCAGCTTACAACCCAGTGGTATGAATATTGATTTCTCTCATTTCAAGTAATCCTTGCATTCCCTCCCTCTCCATCCCTCCCCCACCCTAGAAGTCCTGCTAGTTTCACTGTTCGTATCCCTTTGTTATCTCCTCCACAGCCAACAATGGACCGTTGTGGGCTCCTTGGCCATTGGTGCCAGCTGATTTGTTCTGTACCTTTTCATACCCCTTGCCTGACTCGCAATCTGAAGAAGGGTCTCGACCCAAAACGTCACCCATTCCTTTTCTCCAGAGATGTTGCCTGTCCCACTGAGTTACTCCAGCATTTTGTGCCTATCTTTGGTGTAAATTAGCATCTGCAGTTCCTTCCTAAACAAGTCATAAAGTGGCGACTGGTTTAATTGTTTGCATGGAGGTTCGGCACTGGCTTGACTGAAAGTGGGTATATTATGTTCTCTGTAGGCGGCCGACCTCAGCAAACCCATCGACAAGCGGATCTACAAGGGTACGCAGCCCACCTGCCACGATTTTAACCAGTTCACTGCCTCGCCCGACAGTGTCTCGCTCGTAGTCGGCTTCTCTGCAGGTCAAGTCCAGTACCTGGATCCCATCAAGAAGGAAACCAGCAAACTCTTCAACGAAGAGGTAATGTAATAGTACTTTTTTTGTTGAGATTTGGCTGCAATTTATAACCAGATAGAATGCAGAACATAGAACAATATGGCGCAGCGTTAGAGTTGCTGCCTTGCAGCGCTAGAGACCCGGGTTCGATCTTGACCTTGGGTGCTGTCTGTACGGAGCTTGTACGTTTTCCCTGTGACTGCGTGGGTTTTCTCCGAGATCTTCGGTTTCCTCTCACACTCCAAAGAAGTACAGGTTTGTAGTTTAATTGGCTTGGTATAACTGTAAATTGTCCCTAGTGTGTGTCGGATAGTGTAAGTGTGCGGGGATCACTGGTCAGCACGGACTCGGTGGGCCGAAGGGCCTGTTTCCGCGCTATATCTCCGAAATAAATTAAGTATACCACAATATTTGAGCGAAACATGATGCCAGGTTAAGCTGATCTCATGTGTCTGCACTCGATCCATATCCCTCTATTTCCTACATATGATGGGTCCCTGATGATCAGTATGGACATGGTGGGCCTTTTCTGTGCTGTGTGATTCCACAACTCTTGTCCCTACAACTCTATATTCTGAGTTAACTCTCAATGACTACCTCCTTGAATCATGCTTTACAATTTAGACTTTAGAGATACAACCTGGAAACAGGCCCTATGGCCCACCAAGTCTATGCTGAGCAGTGATTCCTGTACATTAGCACTATCCTACACACTAGGGACAATTTACTTATTTTATCGAAGCAAATTAACCTACAAAACCTCCACGTCTTTGGAGTGTGGGAAAACCCACGCAGTCACAGGGAGAACGTACAAACTCCGTACAGACAGCACCCTTGGTCAAGGTCAAACCCGGGTCTCTGGCACAGTAAGGCAGCAACTCTACCGCCCTTTCAACCAATTATGGTCTTCAGAAATAGCTTTATGTTGAAGTTTGCCTTGAGTACACTTACGATTATTTGCTTAGAAGTCAAGATCCATGCACTATGGAGATCATTGTCTCGAAGTGTTGAGAAAGGGTTTAATTGTCAATGGACCGGTGAAATTCTTACCTGCCGCAACATAGCAAGCTTATAAATGTAATACACGTAGATAAATAATAAACACCATTTCAATAAATAATTACAATACTAGTGCAAAAAAAACAATGGTCCTTGGTACAATCAAAGACAGTCCATAGACGTTCATCGTTGAGGGTGGTGGTGTGCAGTGTTCAAGAGCCTGATGAGATTCTTGGGAACTTGCCAAGCTAGTGACTAAAAACTCCCCAATGACAGCTGTTTAGTTTAGAGATACAGCATGGAAACGGGCCCTGCAGCCCACCTAGTCCATGCGGTTAATGATCACGCATACACTAGTTCTATCCACACTACGGACAATTTACAGAACCAATTAATCTTCAAGCCTGCATGTCTTTGGGATGTGGGAGGAAACCAGAGCACCCGGAGAAAAGCTACGCAGTCACCGGGAGACCATTCAGACAGCACCCGCAGTCAGGATTGAATCTGGTGCTGTAACGCAGCAACTCTGCCACTGTGCTGCCCCACTGTCCTGTGCAAGGGACCTCAGCTCTTCAGTGCTACCAGTTGAAGCTGATGAAGGGTCTCGACCCGAAATGCCACCTATTCCTTCTCTCCAGAGATGCTGCCTGACCCGCTGAGTTACTCCAGCATTTTGTGTCCCATCTTCTGCTAGTTTCCTGCCTGTTTGAGGCTGACGGCTAGATAGAGCTCTAAAGGATAGCGGAGTCAGGGGGTACGGGGAGAAGGCAGGAACGGGGTACTGATTGAGAATGATCAGCCATGATCACATTGAATGGCGGTGCTGGCTCGAAGGGCCGAATGGCCTCCTGCACCTATTGCAGGGGGACAAACATTCTGGCAGGCAGGTTTGCTAGTGCGACACCTGTGGCTTTAAACTAAGTAGTGGGGGGGAGGGGTTAACAAATTGTGAATATGAAGATGAGGTTAAAGGGAATACAGGAGATATTGCAGAAGACTCTCGGAAGAATGGGAACAGAAGTTCTAGAGGGGAAAAGAGATTAAGGGCAGGGCCATTTGTGACCGATGTGAGAGGGGAGGTAAATACAGAAGTTAAAGTGTTGTACTTAAATGCGCGTAGTTTAAAAATAAAGTGGATGAGCTTGAGGCTCAGTTAGTCATGGGCAAGTATGATGTTGTAGGGATCACTGAGACATGGCTACAAGAGGACCAGGGCTGGGAACTGAATATTCAGGGGTACACAACGTATAGAAAAGACAGACAGGTGGGCAGAGGGGGTGGGGTTGCTCTGCTGGTAAGGAATGATATTCATTCCCTTGCAAGGGGTGACATAGAATCAGGAGATGTTGAATCAGTATGGATAGAAATGAGGAATTGTAAGGGTAAAAAGACCCTAATGGGAGTTATCTATAGGCCCCCAAACAGTAGCCTCGACATAGGGTGCAAGTTGAATCAGGAGATAAAATTGGCGTGTCACAAATGTAATGCTACGGTGGTTATGGGAGATTTCAACATGCAGGTAGACTGGGAAAATCAGGTTGGAAATGGACCCCAGGAAAGAGAGTTTGTAGAGTGCCTTTGAGATGGATTCTTAGAACAGCTTGTACTGGAGCCTACCAGGGAGAAGGCAATTCTGGATTTAGTGTTGTGTAATGATCCTGATCTGATAAGGGGACTAGAGGTAAAAGAGCCATTAGGAGGCAGTGATCACAACATGATAAGTTTTACTCTGCAAATGGAAAGGCAGAAGGGAAAATCGGAAGTGTCGGTATTACAGTATAGCAAAGGGGATTACAGAGGCATGAGGCAGGAGCTGGCCAAAATTGACTGGAAGGAGGCCTGAGCAGGGAAGATGGTAGAACAGCAATGGCAGGTATTCCTGGGAATAATGCAGAGGTTGCAGGATCAATTTATCCCAAAGAGGCGGAAAGACTCTAAGGGGAGTAAGAGACACCTGTGGCTGACACGGGAAGTCAAGGACAGCATAAAAATTAAGGAGAGGAAGTATAACATAGCAAAGAAGAGTGGGAAGACAGAGGATTGGGACTCTTTTAAAGAGCAACAAAAGTTAACTAAAAAGGCAATACGGGGAGAAAAGATGAGGTACGAGGGTAAACTAGCCAATAATATAAAGGAGGATAGCAAAAGTTTTTTTAGGTACGTGAAGAGGAAAAAAATAGTCAAGGCAAATGTGGGTCCCTTGAAGACAGAAGCAGGGGAATTTATTATGGGGAACAAAGAAATGGCAGACGAGTTAAACCGTTACTTTGGATCTGTCTTCACTGAGGAAGATACACACAATCTCCCAAATGTTCTAGGGGCCGGAGAACCTAGGGTGATGGAGGAACTGAAGGAAATCCACATTAGGCAGGAAATGGTTTTGGGTAGACTGATGGGACTGAAGGCTGATAAATCCCCAGGGCCTGGTGGTCTGCATCCCAGGGTACTTAAGGAGGTGGCTCTAGAAATAGTGGAAGCATTGGAGATCATTTTTCAATGTTCTATAGATTCAGGATCAGTTCCTGTGGATTGGAGGATAGCAAATGTTATCCCACTTTTTAAGAAAGGAGGGAGAGAGAAAACGGGTAATTATAGACCAGTTAGTCTGACATCAGTGGTGGGGAAGATGCTGGAGTCAATTATAAAAGACGAAATTGCTGAGCATTTGGATAGCAGTAACAGGATCATTCCGAGTCAGCATGGATTTACGAAGGGGAAATCATGCTTGACAAATCTACTGGAATTTTTTGAGGATGTAACTAGGAAAATTGACAGGGGAGAGTCAGTGGATGTGGTGTACCTCGACTTTCAGAAAGCCTTCGACAAGGTCCCACATAGGAGATTAGTGGGCAAAATTAGAGCACATGGTATTGGGGGTAGGGTACTGACATGGATAGAAAATTGGTTGACAGACAGAAAGCAAAGAGTGGGGATAAATGGGTTCCTTTCGGAATGGCAGGCAGTGACCAGTGGGGTACCGCAAGGTTCGGTGCTGGGACCCCAGCTATTTACGATATACATTAATGACTTAGATGAAGGGATTAAAAGTACCATTAGCAAATTTGCAGATGATACTAAGCTGGGGGGTAGTGTGAATTGTGAGGAAGATGCAATAAGGCTGCAGGGTGACTTGGACAGGTTGTGTGAATGGGCGGATACATGGCAGATGCAGTTTAATGTAGATAAGTGTGAGGTTATTCACTTTGGAAGTAAGAATAGAAAGGCAGATTATTATCTGAATGGTGTCAAGTTAGGAAGAGGGGATGTTCAACGAGATCTGGGTGTCCTAGTGCATCAGTCACTGAAAGGAAGCATGCAGGTACAGCAGGCAGTGAAGAAAGCCAATGGAATGTTGGCCTTCATAACAAGAGGAGTTGAGTATAGGAGCAAAGAGGTCCTTCTACAGTTGTACCGGGCCCTGGTGAGACCGCACCTGGAGTACTGTGTGCAGTTTTGGTCTCCAAATTTGAGGAGGGATATTCTTGCTATTGAGGGCGTGCAGCGTAGGTTCACTAGATTAATTCCCGGAATGGCGGGACTGTCGTATGTTGAAAGGCTGGAGCAATTAGGCTTGTATACACTGGAATTTAGAAGGATGAGGGGGGATCTTATTGAAACATATAAGATAATTAGGGGATTGGACACATTAGAGGCAGGAAACATGTTCCCAATGTTGGGGGAGTCCAGAACAAGGGGCCACAGTTTAAGAATAAGGGGTAGGCCATTTAGAATGAAGATGAGGAAGAACTTTTTCAGTCAGAGAGTGGTGAAGGTGTGGAATTCTCTGCCTCAGAAGGCAGTGGAGGCCAGTTCGTTGGATGCTATCAAGAGAGAGCTGGATAGAGCTCTTAAGGATAGCGGAGTGAGGGGGTATGAGGAGAAGGCAGGAACGGGGTACTGATTGAGAGTGATCAGCCATGATCACATTGAATGGCGGTGCTGGCTCGAAGGTCTGAATGGCCTACTCCTGCACCTATTGTCTATTGTCTATTGACGACGGCTTTTCTCTCTGTTCCCACTGCAGAGGTTCATCGACAAGACCAGGGTGACCTGTTTGAAGTGGATGCCTGAGTCCGAGAGCCTCTTCCTGGTGGCCCACACCAGCGGCAACCTCTACCTCTACAACGTGGACCACCCGTGCGGGACCACCGCCCCCCACTACCAGCCGCTGAAGCAGGGGCCCGGCTTTTCTGTCTACACCTGCAAGAGCAAGTCCAGCCGCAACCCGCTGCTGAAGTGGTCAGTGGGCGAGGGGGCGTTGCACGAGTTTGCCTTCGCTCCGGACGGGAAGCACGTGGCGTGCGCCAGCCAGGATGGCAGCCTGCGGGTCTTCCACTTTGATTCGATGGAGCTGTACGGCGCCATGAAGAGCTACTTTGGTGGCTTGTTGTGCGTGTGCTGGAGCCCGGACGGGAGGTACATCGTGACGGGCGGCGAGGACGACCTGGTGACCGTCTGGTCTTTCTGGGACTGCCGGGTGATCGCCAGGGGTCACGGTCACAAGTCCTGGGTCAGCGTGGTGGCATTTGACCCGTACACGAGCAGCGTGGACGAAGGGGAGCCACCAGAGTTCAGCGGCAGTGACGAGGAATTACAGGAACCCGCGCTCCCCCTTGCCCGTGATCGCACCAACAGCACTTTATCCCGACTCTCCAAGCACAACTCCACGGAGGGGCGGGCTGCCGGAGTCACCTATCGCTTTGGCTCCGTGGGCCAGGACACCCAGTTTTGCCTGTGGGATTTGACGGAGGACATCCTCTTCCCCCACCAGTCCCTCTCGCGGGCTCGGACGCACACCAACGTGCTGAGCACCACGGTGCCGGGCTCGCTGAGCGGTGGCAGCCTGGCGTTGGAGGCTGGCACCGCCAACTGCGTGCCCCACTCGCTCTCCCGCTCCAACAGCCTGCCCCACCCAGCGGTGGCCAACGCTAAGGGCCACGCGGACGGCCCCGCGCCCTTCTCCGTCAGCAAGTTCGCCACCCTGGCCTACCACGAGCGCAAGGTCAAGGGCGCAGAGAAGGACCACAAGCGCAACCACAGCATCGGGCACGTCATCAGCAAGAGCAACGATAAGCTCCACATGGTGACCCGTGCCAAAGCCGACACGGCAAAGACCCTGGGCACCACACTGTGCCCGCGCATGGACGAGGTGCCCTTGCTGGAGCCTCTGATCTGTAAAAAGATCGCACACGAGAGACTAACGGTGTTGATATTTCTGGAGGACTGCATAGTCACTGCCTGCCAGGAAGGCTTCATTTGCACTTGGGCACGGCCAGGTAAAGTGGTGAGTATGGGAGGCATGGGGACAGGGCAGAGGCATCGTCTCTGTAACCTCCTCCTGCCTTAGAACCCCTCTCAGATGTGTGTGCTCCTCCAATACTGCTTTCCTTTGACGGCGCTGGACCTGTACTCGCTGCAGTTTAGAAAAATGAGGGGGGAGACCTCATTGAAACTTACCAAATAGTGAAAGGCCAGGATAGAGTGGATGTGGAGAGGTTTCCACTAGTGGGAGAGTCTAGGACCAGAGGTCACGGCCTCAGAATTGAAGGACATTCCTTTAGCAAGGAGATGAGGAGGAATTTCTTTCATCAGAAGGTGGTGAATCTGTGGAATTCATTGCCACAGAAGGCTGTGGAGGTCATCAGTGGATATTTTTAAGGCAGAGATTCTTGATTAGTATGGGTGTCAGGGGTTATGGGGAGAAGGCAGGAGATTGGGTTAAGAGGGAAAGATATATCAGCCATGATTGAATGGCGGAGTAGACGTGATGGGCCAAATGGCCTAATTCTGCTCCTATCACTTATGAACCTATTCTGCTCCCCCCCCCCCCGTCAGCGGCGGTAAAAAGTGTGGCAACTCTAAACCCCCCTCCTTTTACAATGCTGCTTGAAAACCAGCCCCTTTGACCAAGTATAATACCTTCTCACACAATATGTAGGAAGGAACTGCAAATACTGGTTGAAACCAAAGATAGACACAAAAAGCTAGAGTCATTTAGCGGGTCAGGCAGCATCTGGAGAAGAGGAATAGGTGACATTTTGGGTCGAGACCCCTCTTCAGACTGAGTCAGGGGAAAGGTAAATGAGAGACATAGATGGTGATATAGAGAGATATAGAATAAATGAATGAAAGATATACAAAAAGTAACTGATCAAGGAAAGGTTGAGCACACTGGTCCATTGTTGGCTGTGGACTAGGTGATAACGAGTTCTCCAGAGATGCTGCCTGACCTGCTGAGTTACTCTAGCTTCTTGAGTCTACCTTCTCAACACAAGGGTGTCTTGTGTTGGCTGGCAATTGACAGACTGCAGAACAGTTTGTGATGTTAAAGGATGCTACATTACAGCAAGTGACCACACATTAGAATCACATTGCTCTTTGGCATGTTCTGAGGTGGTGAAAGGCGCTAAAAATATGTCATTTCATGTATAAATGCACGTTAGTGTAGCTTTTAATTGATCAATTGATTACAGTGGCAAAGTGTATATGAAAGGCTTATCAACATTCAAGAGTGTTTAATTGTCATATGTACCCACAACAAAATGACATTCTTACTCGTAGCAGCATTATAGGCCTGTAAACACAATACACACAGGTAATATATAAAAAGAAATTAATAATCATTATACATGCAAAAACCCAAAAGTTCTTAGTGCAACCAAAGACAGTCCATCGATGTTCATGGTTGAGGTTTGTGTCGTCTAGAGCCTGATAGTTGCTGGAAAGAAACTATTCTTCAACCTGGCAGTCACGGTTTTCAAGTTCCTGTTCCATCTTCCCTATGGTAGAAGCGAAATGTGAGCATGGCCAGGGTGATGTGGGGTCTTTTGGTCCAAATATCCTCTTGGGTAGCTTAGTCACATTTTGTCAGATCATGCTCTTGCGATGCACTTTGATACATTTTGCTGTGTTTAAGACACTAAATTCAAGATGTCTGCGCATAAAATTCTGCCAAATATCCTGTGAGAGGTGGTGGATTTGGGAGAAATTTAATGTGTCTGTCTGTTTCCTTCTTGCACCTTCCGATCATTTACTCGGGGTTTTTTACCTCTGACTGTCTCCTTCTCTGTTTAGACTTTAGAGCCACAGCGTGGAAACAGGCCCTTCGGCCCACTGAGTCCACACCGATCAACAATCACCCCGTACACTAGTTCTATTCTACAGACCAGGAATAATTTACAATTTACAGAAGCCAATTAAGTAACAAACCTGTACTTCATTTAATGTGGGAGGAAATTGGAGCACCCTGCGACAACCCACGCAGGGAGAACACAAACTCCGTACAGACAGTGCCCATAATCAGTATCGAACCTGGGTCTCTGGCTCTGTGAGGCAACACCTCTACTGCTGCCCCACTGTGCAGTCCCAATCCACCCTCTCATGAAGATGCAACCTTTGTTTTGACCCTTATAATAATTATGTTGCTCCAGTCAATAATAGTCATCCAGCACTGAAAAAAGCTCTTTGGCCTAACTCGTCCTTGCTACCAGATGTCCCATCTATGCTAGTCCCATTTGCTCTTGATTAGCCCATATCCCTCTAAATCTTTTCTATCCACATACCCGTCCAAATGTCCTTTAAATGTTGGAATGGAATGGAGTACTTTATTGTCACATGTGACGAGGCAGTGAGATTCTTTGCTTGCATACCCAATGTATGCAAATAGCAGCCACCTATGGCACTGACAAAGTTATAAAGCACGCTGGCACTTCCTTTTGTTCTCTCCCCACCCCCTATTGTGCCTGCCTCAACTACCGTCTATGGTTTATTTAGAATCTATATCCACAAGGCTGCATGTGCTTTGTGTTTCTTTGATTAACAAAATATCTCACACAAACCTGAAATTAATGGTTGATTTAGCATGAGTTCATCTTTTAGCCAGGAGCTGTTAAGTTTGCCACCTCTTGTACGCAGGAGTGTGTTATAACAGCTTGATCCGAGAACTGATTCATTCTAATCTGGCAGTGTGTTACCAATGAAACATCTTCAACCTTATAAATCATAGGGAATACAACCAAAGGACATATAATTTCTCCACTTTAATTAAGAATATAAAGCATGGGAGTAGGCCATTTGGTCTTTCATGCCTACTCCACAATTCAAGAAGATCATGGCTGATCCTTTCCATATGAGCACTTTCGGCCTAACTCAATATCTGTAGATTCCCTTAATAACTAAAAATCTACATGCTTCTGTAAGCGTACACTATTTCTTTGGAATCAAGGTATCATTTGGCTAAATGTGTAGTTCACTCTTCCGAAGACCATGATAGGTCTGATGTCCAGGATTGGTCACTAGGTGCAGATAAGTTTATTGCCATGTGTATCAGGCTGCATCGAAATTCCTTGTTGGCACGAAGCTCAGAGTAAACGCAGCCCAGACCATCACGCAAACCAACCTCCCTTCTATTGACTACATCTACACACCATGCTGCTTCGGCAAGGCCACCAGCATAAATCAAGGACCAGTCTTATCCCATTCCCTCTTCTCCCCTCTCCCATAGGAAAGAGAAGTGTGAATACTCACACCTCCAGATTCAGGGACAGATTCCTCCCAGCTGTTATCAGGGAACTGAACCATCCTCTCACCAACTGGAGAGTTGTACTGACCTACCATCTACCTAATTGGAGGCCCCAAGACTATCTTTAATTGGATGTTATCTTGCACTAAACATTTCCTTTATCCTGTATCTGTACACTGGATGGCTTGATTGTAATTATGTTTAAGTCTGACTCTATAGCACACAACAAAAATGCTTTTCACTGTACCAGGGTACACGTGACAATAAACTAATCTAAAACAGTATGTATTATACTATTAAATACATCAATGAATGTGAAGCAGCAGAATGGTGCAGATATTGCAATGCAAACTGAAGAGGTGCAAAGAAACACTAGAATATAACAGCGGAATAACTCATTGAGGTAGAGTTAACAGTAAGAGAACATGGCACCACCTCCGGGGTTTGTGAAAGATGTGATTGAAGAATCCGTTAGGTGTGGGGAAGAAGTTGTCCTTGATAAAAGCAAAAGGCCAGGGCAGCGGGTCTCCTTGACAATACTTCCAGCCTTCCTGATACAATGCACCGTAAAGGTGGACTGAATAGCAGGAAGTAACAAGGCTGTGTTCACCATTCTCTGAAGATTCAGGCGGTCACGAGCAGGGTAGTCCTAACAGGCTGAAATGCATCCTGTCAGAATACTTTCTAGAGTGCATCTGTAGAAGTTTGAGAGAATCCTTTTCGACATGCTGAATCTTCTCAGATGCCTAAGAATGTGGCAGCACAATTGCGCAGCGGTAGTATAAGAAGATAACTGCAGATGCTGGTACAAATCGAAGGTATTTATTCACAAAATGCTGAAGTAACGCAGCAGGTCAGGTAGCATCTCGGGAGAGAAGGAATGGGTTGTGTAGCGGTGGTGTTGCCAGAGACCCGGGTTCAATCCTGACCACGGATGCTATCTGTACATTCTCCCTGCGACCAGGTGGGTTTTCTCCGGGTGCTCTGATTTCTTCCCACACTCCAAAAACATACATGTTTGTAGGTTAATTGGCTTTTGTAAGTTGTCCCTTGTGTGTAGGATAGTGCTAGTGTATGGGGATCGCCTGTGAAAAGCTTTTGTTGCATGCTAACCAATCAGCGGAAAGACAATACATGATTACAATTAAGCCATTCACAGTGTACAGATAGTTAACATTGAGTGTGTGTGAAGTTTGTCTGGAGACAACATAGGAATAGACGGCCTTTCAGTCCATTTACACTATTTCAACCTGATCAGCAGAGAGCATATTGACTGGTTGTCGGGGCCTGATTCAGCACCTTGAACGCCCACGAACAAAGAAGATTGCACAATAAGGTGAACACAGCCCAGTTCATCAGTACACTGACCTCCCCACCATTAAAAGTATCTATACCGGCCAGCATCATCAAAGACCCATGACACCCTGGCCACGCTCTCATTTCACTCCTGCCATCAGGAAGAAGGTATAGGGAATTGAAAACTGTAATATCCAGATTCAGGAGAAGCTTCTTCCCAACAACCATCAGACAATTGAACACTACGAACTCCAACTATACTCCGAGCTACAAACTGCCCTCGATTGCACAAGGGACATTGTTTTTTCCTTTGTGCTACACTGTTTGTTTGTTCGTTCTTATATATTGAACTTTTGTTTATTATGGTGTCCACAAACCACTGTTTACATATCTGTTTTGCTGCTGCAAGTAAGAGTTTTGTTCCATTTTGAGACATATGACAATGAAACACTCTAAAATCTGAATTTTCAACGGAATACAGTTGGAAGAGTGCAGATTTCAATCATGTCTGAAGAAGGGTCTCGACCCGAAACGTCACCCTTTCCTTCTCTCCAGAGATGCTGCCTGCCCCGCTGAGTTACTCCAGCTTTTTGTGTCTATTCCGCATGAAGTGCCTTGTGGAATAAGGTACGCGCACCCATCCCTACCACCTTTTATCTATTGAGTTGTGGTAACCCTCCCCCTCCTCTGTGTTTCTTCCCAGGGTTTACTGTCGGCACAGAATCAAGCTAATTCACCGAGTGGCACTGTGGTGTAGTTGGGAGTCTTCTGCGGACGTACATTCAATTGCGCGCTGCCAGAGCTCTACAAGTATCCAGGCAACTGCCTGTTGAACATCAGAGCTGCTGCTGCCTCAGTGGTCCCAGTTCTTGGATGCCCAATCTGACCAGTCGTGAGCCGAAATGGACTCCTTTATTTATTAATAAATGTTCAACACTAAATCCTGCCGTGGATTTGAACCTCAAATCACGTCTAATTTATGAAACTGTACAGTTAAAATGTAACCCAGAGAGCAAAATCAGGAGCTTTATCAGTGTCTTATTACAGATAGATTATTATATATTGTGCACATAGACAATGATTTAAGGAAAACTAACTAAGAGGCAATCTGTGCAATTCTCACTGCAATCTCGAGCGTGACCACAGAACAATGTATATCCCACAAGTGAGGAATAGGATATGATACAGGTTTGTGTCTGATCTGGTGCGGAAACACGTGAGCAATAGAAGGCTAGGCAGAGCAATCTGCTTTTGCTACTGTTAGTGGAATGAGCAATGTAGAGTTGGTCACTTTTTAAAATTTGCACTTGATCGAATTCTGCGGGAGTGAATTGTGAAGAAGTACACCTGGTGCCATTACCTCTGGCTATAAATATTGTACATGTGATGATTTGCAAGAGATAACAAATGACTGGTTTCACCTTTATTAAAATATTTAAAGTATGTTTCTAATACAGTAAAGTTTCATTTCTTGACTTGTTCCACCCACGAGTATAAGCTGTGAGTGATGGGGTGGGAGAGACAATATACACTTTGGGCAACATTAAATATTTTGTTGAAAATTTAAAATCTTAAGATGCTGGAAATCTGAAATAAAAATGAAGTACACCCTATCACAAATACTACATTTGTTCTCTCTACCCCTCCCTATCTGCAATGTAAAGCTCATTTCCTCACTCCTCCAGGTCTGATGAAGTGTTCAGTCTGTTTTCAGGCCACATGGAGTTTTCAGCACTTTCCTTGTCATTGGCTTTTTGTGTCTATGTGGGACTGAACAGAGCTGAAACATCTTCAGTCGGAGGATTGTGAGCCTTTAATATTATTGTCAAGTATACTGAAGGCCGAAACACTGATATAACAAGAAATAGAGGTACGAGTCCATGCTGACCAGCGATCCCCATTCACTAGCATAATCCTAAACACCAGGGACAATTTTAAGCAAAACCAATCAGCCTACAAACCTGTACGCCTTTGGAAAATCCACAGGGAGAACGTACAAACTCCGTCCAGTCGGCACCCGTAGTCAGGATCGATCTTAGATCTCTGCGCAGTACGGTAGCAACTCTACTGCTGTGCCACCATGCTGCCCAGGTATGGTTCAGTGGTGGCATTAAGGGAGGGCAGTCAGAACCGTTTCCCCAGGCTGAAAATGTTCAACACTAGAGGGCATAGCTGTAAAGGGAGAGGGGGGAAAGTTTTTTTTACACAGCTGTGGGGGCCCCTCTCATTTAATCCCTTTTCTCAACTGCTTTTTTCATCTTTTCATTCCTGCTTTCTTCTCTTCCCTTCCTCCTCCATCTGTTGTAAGGGGTACAGTCGATAGATGTATGATGCACTTTCACTCAGAGCTGGGCTTGAGTATGGGGAATGTAATGTGTGGGACCCTTGATAGAAGTTGCATTTGTCTGCCTTCCACTGGGACACCAGTTGAGAGGAATCCAAGCACGGCCATGGTTTGACAAATTATGGATGAAAATAATGACCATAAATTATTGGAAGATGGGATTTAACATCTTCAAATCTTAATTGGTATCTATTCACAGTTATCATAAGGATAATGTTCTCTTGCACAGCTGCACTAGTTGCAATTTCCTGAGGTGCACAGAATAAATGTAGATTTAGAAAAGAGTGACAACTTTGTTTTAACACCTTAACAATGCTCTGCAGATCGTTCACTAGTTCTGTTATCCCACTTTCTCATCCACTCCCTACACATTATGGGTGATTAATAGAGGCCAATTAACCTACAAATCCGCTTGCCTTTGGGACATGGTAGAAAACTGGATTATGCAGAGGAAACCTGTGCGATCACGGGGAGAACGTGCAAACTCCACACAGACAGCATTATGAGATAGCAGCTCTACCAGCTGCACCACACGATCAGTCTGAAGAAAGGTCTCGACCCGAAACATCACCCATTCCTTCTCTTCTGAGATGCTGCCTGACCTGCTGAGTTACTTCAGCATTTTTTGAATAAATACCGATTTGTACCAGCATCTGCAGTTATTTTCTTACACCCTGAAGAAGGATGTATGTCCTCCACAGAGACTGCCTGACCTGATAAGTTACTCCAGCACTTTGTGTTCTAACCTCAAATACATTACCATTTTGTCTGTTTATGCTCCTCTGGGCAGTTTGCACGAATGAACTCAATGGCTTCGCGGTTGCAACTTCTGAATCTTATGACCCTTCCTATTAGTTCATTTTTGTTTGCCTCTGATGCATAAACATTCTCTGTTGGACATTTTGGCATCCGCCACAAATCTTTAATGCTGATTTTCCAGACAATGCTTTAGTTTTACTCATTCTGATTGAGTTCCAAAGATCAAAGGCCATTGAGTCAAATCACAGCTAATCTCTCCTGTAGTTCAGTCTCCTTGGTTCCATATTTTCTCACAGTCTGGCCTAAAAGAACATTTACCAACTTCAAATTACTCTGAAACTCAACAACCGTCTGTGGGGAATATTCCAAATTACTTGAGTAGTATCATCCTGTTATTGGTCTTGTTCCCACAGCTCCATTATGTTATCGGTTAATAAAACTAAAAGACACTAACCATAAATCAAGAATTTTGGATTTATTTTTTCTCGTGTGTTTTCACCTGTATTCAGTACATTATGGAGATTTATGATGGGAAGCCAGTGATTATTGGTGTAAACACAAAGAACAGCAGATGCCGGTTTACAAAAAAGGACACAAAGTGCTGGATTGATCAGCGACTCAGGCAGCATATCTGGAGAACATGGAGAAACATAGAAAATAGGTGCAGGAGTAGGCCATTCGGCCCTTCGAGCCTGTATCACCATTCAATATGATCATGGCTGATCATCCAACTCAGTATCCTGTACCTGCCTTCTCTCCATACCCCCTGATCCCTTTAGCCACAAGGGCCACATCTAACTCTCTCTTAAATATAGCCAATGAACTGGCCTCGACTACCTTCTGTGGCAGAGAATTCCACAGATTCACCACTCTCTGTGAAAAAAAAGTTCTCATCTCGGTCCTAAAAGACTTCCCCCTTATCCTTAAACTGTGACCCCTTGTTCTGGACTTCCCCAACATCGGGAACAATCTTCCTGCATCTAGCCTGTCCAACCCCTTAAGAATTTTGTAAGTTTCTATAAGATCCCCCCTCAATCTTCTAAATTCCAGCGAGTACAAGCCGAGTTATCCAGTCTTTCTTCATATGAAAGTCCTGCCATCCCAGGAATCAATCTGGTGAACCTTCTCTGTACTCCCTCTATGGCAAGAATGTCTTTCCTCAGATTAGAAGTGACATTTCGGATTGGGACCCTTCAGACTGACTTCAGGGATCAGCGCTGGGAGCCCTACTGTTTGTTATGTACAGTAAGTACTTGAATCTAAATGTAAGGGGTACAATTAGTAAATCTGCGGATGTCAAAAATTGGTCAGAAAGTTGCTATGTTACAACAGGGTTCCGTTCTGTAACCCAAACTGTCCATAAGGTGGAAATGAGCTGAAACCGTGTGTGGGAGAGGATCACAGAAACAAGTCTGAAGAAGAGTTTCGACCCGAAACATCATCAATTCCTTCTCCAAAGAGTGCTGCCTGACCCGCTGAGTTACTCCAGCATTTTGTGTCTATCTTCGGTATAAACTAGCAACTGCAGTTCTTTCCTAAGCAGTTGTGATGGGAGAGCAAACAGGCACGGTGAGAGCGGCCTCCAGCTGATCTACTGACTCAGTGAGTGAATGAGTGTTTGTTCAGCAGTCCCAGCTCTACTCAGTTCCACCGAGACTCCCATCGCCACGCCTCGGGGAGAGAAGATTTCTCCCCATAATTTTCCCTAAACATTTACCAGAATGTTGCATTTCCTCGTCTTTTGAATGGAATTAAAACATTCCCATCTGTTTTAGCAAGTGAAAATTAAAGGGACATATCACAAGGATTGTGTCAAGAACATGGGGAGAGGGCCTTATAGGCGCAAAGAAACACAAGCCTTGGGTAAAAGAGCGAAATGGAGGGGAGACGTGAATTATAGCAGGCAGTAAGTAGGAAACAATTTGCGTTACTATGTTAAAAGTGGAATGCAAATACAAACCTCTGATCAAATCTATTTTTTATTTTTTGATTTAAGGCAAATATTGTACAGATCACAAGACTGGGTTTCCTGGTAATAGGCAAGATGCGATTATCTCTTAAGCTTTGCTTTTGTGAACGTTTAACAGAGAAATGTTTTATCAGATCT
Source organism: Rhinoraja longicauda (assembly GCF_053455715.1). Classification (NCBI taxonomy): domain Eukaryota; kingdom Metazoa; phylum Chordata; class Chondrichthyes; order Rajiformes; family Arhynchobatidae; genus Rhinoraja; species Rhinoraja longicauda. The sequence goes on from NC_135993.1 coordinate 9,081,252, forward strand.
CTTTATTTATGTCTGTCTGTCAATTCTTGTTCTGCATTTTCCAGACAATGAATGAATGAGAGTAGATGTTTAGCTGCACTGCAGTGTGGGATTTGAATTCAATCTTCAAGTCGTGCGAATGCATCTTATTGCTGTTCTATCACCTACTCAAGGAGAGGTGAAGAGCCACACTAATGATCAATCCAGGTCTGACCCTTGATTCTTTTCCACCCGATGCACAGAATCGCTTCAGTCACCAATGTCTAATTTGACTCAGAGGTACCTTTCTATCTTTTAGAAGTAAAGTACGGTTAATACTCTGCTCCCTCCTCCTGTCCCTCCCTTGTTGATCCCCTTCATCCTCTGTCCCTCCCTCATTTATCCCCTTCATCCTCAGTTTATTTTAGAGATACAGTGCGGAAACAGGCCCTTCGGTCCACCGGGTCCGTGCCAACCAGCAATCCCCGCACACTAACACAATCCTACACCCACTAGGGACAATTTTTACATTTACCAAGCCAATTAACCAACAAACCTGTACGTCTTTGGAGTCTCTCGATTCTTTATCCCACCCACCTCCTGCCCCTCCCTCTTTAACCCCTCTTCTTGAGGACAGGATAGAAAGGTCAGTTTGGGAATGGGACGGAAAGTTAAAGTGTTGAGCAACCGGGTGATCACATCGGCTGCAACCCCGCATTTTAGGTTTAACTCTAACCTTAAAGTATTAGAAGTTGAAAAACATTTATTACCGTTTCAATTCTAAAAAGGATTTACTGACGGTATCACACATCCACATAAAACAGCGAGATTTTGTTTGTGTGTAAGGAATCGCACATCCCTGTACAGTTTATAATGCGTGATGCAAAGATTTACCACCTTCAATAACAGGCAGCTGAAGCATCTTAAGGGGATTAGACTACTAGAAAGTGTGATAAGTTTGGTGTTTAAAATATCTTATAAAACATCTTATGGCACAGCGGTAGAGTTGCTGCCTTACAGCGCCAGAGACCCGGATTCGATTCCGTCTACGGGTGCTGTCTGTATGGAATTTGTACGTTTTCTCCCCTCACCTGCGTGGGTTTTCTCCGGGATTTTCAATCCCTTCTGCCTCTGTCCCTCTCTTTCTTTATCCCCCTGTCCCCTACCTCTCTCCTCTGGCTGTCCCTTATCCCCTCCCTCCTCTGGCCGTCCCTTATCCCCTCCTTCCTCTGGCCGTCCCTTCCTCATCCCCTCCCTCCTCTGGCCCTCCCTTCCTCATCTCCTCCCTGCTCTGGCTGCCCCTTCCTCATCCCCTCCCTCCTCTGGCCGTCCCTTCCTCATCCCCTCCCTCCTCTGGCCGTCCCTTATCCCCTCCCTCCTCTGGCCGTCCCTTCCTCATCCCCTCCCTCCTCTGGCCGTCCCTTATCCCCTCCCTCCTCTGGCCGTCCCTTCCTCATCCCCTCCCTCCTCTGGCCGTCCCTTATCCCCTCCCTCCTCTGGCCCTCCCTTCCTCATCCCCTCCCTCATCCCCTCCCTCCTCTGGCCGCCCCTTCCTCATCCCCTCCCTCCTCTGGCCCTCCCTTCCTCATCCCCTCCCTCCTCTGGCCCTCCCTCCTCTGGCCGTCCCTTATCCCCTCCCTCCTCTGGCCGTCCCTTCCTCACCCCCTCCCTCCTCTGGCCCTCCCTTCCTCATCCCCTCCCTCCTCTGGCCCTCCCTCCTCTGGCCGTCCCTTATCCCCTCCCTCCTCTGGCCGTCCCTTCCTCATCCCCTCCCTCCTCTGGCCCTCCCTTCCTCATCCCCTCCTTTCCTTATCCCCTCCCTTCCTCATCCCCTCCTTCCTCTGGCCGTCCCTTCCTCATCCTCTCCCTCCTCTGGTCGTCCCTTCTTCATTCCCTTCCTCCTCTGGCCCTCCCTTCCTCATCCCTCCCTCCTCTGGCCCTCCCTTCCTCATCCCTCCCTCCTCTGGCCCTCTCTTCCTCATCCCTCCCTCCTCTGGCCCTCATCCCCTCCCCCCCCCCCCCTTTGTCCGTCTCCATTCCCCAGGCCACGCCCCTGACCAGGGTCCCGCCCCTTTGCTCGACGCCAATTGGACGCCGGCGAATGACTGACGAGCTGTGCGGAGGAACCTTCCAGAAGCGGCCGGTGGGTGCGCGAGAGCGACTGCGCACCGCTTCAAACCGGCGCCGACCCGACCGACCCTCCCCTCCTCAATCCTGCGGCAAGCACCAGGACGAGAGGCGGCGGTTAGGACGCCAGAGCCGGAGACAGTTGGGGCCCCGTGAGACTGCGGCGCGGATAATGGAAGCGGTCTCGTACCGAGTGGAGTCACTGCCGGTGGTCAACCTGCGCATCGGCAGCTCGCTCACCTCCTTTGTCTCGGAGAAACGATTCAACCGCGGCATCACCGTGTCCGAGTTCAAGGTGGGCAGCGAGTCGGTGCGGGGCCGCGGGCCCGGCCGCGGCGGTGTCGGCGCCTAACGGCTGAAGGCCTAGGGAGGTGCCGGGGGAGGGGGCCGGGCGGCTGGGCACAGATGGTGGGGGAAGGGCATGAGGGGCGGGGCACAGTGAGACGGGGCGGGGCCGGGCACAGAGGGGGCGTGGCCAGCGAGGAGGGGAGGGGTCTGATGAGTGGGGCACATGTGGTGTGGGCGTGGCCAGCGAGGAGGGGAGGAGTCTGATGGCGGGGCACGTGTAGTGGGGGCGGGGTCTGAGTAGGGCGTGTACCCGGGGGTAGGCGGGGCTCCTGGGCAGTGTCCTGAGGGAGCTGTGTGGGGTGCCCGTGAGGGGCTGGGGGTGTTTGGCAGCGGGTGGGTATGAGTGAGTGTGAGGATGGTGTATAACCTGTTGGGCTAAGGCAAGAAGACACAAGAAACTGCAAAATAAAGACACCAAGTGCTGGAGTAACTCGGTGGGTAAGGCAGCATCTCTGGAGAACATGAACAGATAATGTTTTGGGTCTGGACCTTCTTCAGACCTTTTGTGGTAAGGAAGGGAGAAAGCTAGAAGAAAGGTGGGAGGAGGACAAAGCTTGGTGAGTGATAGGTACATATGGGTGAGGGAAGTGAGTTCATAGGTAAATGATTGGGCAAAGGCCAGCGATTAAAAGACAAAAGATGTGAGATAACTATAGAAAAGTATGAATTATAAAGTCAGAGGAAAGAATATAGGTGGAAGGGTAGAAATTGGTGTTAGTCCAAATGGGGCGTAGAGAAAAGGGAAAAAATAGGTTTACTTATAGGTCAGTTACCTGAAATTGGCGAATTCAATCTTCATGCTGTCTATTATCGTTGAACCCAACATCTATGAAGTTGTAAAACACCTCATAATTTTTCTTCTGTGAAATAAGATTAAAAAAAGACTGGAATACAGGCAGACAACTGGAATAGGATGCTGCACACACAGTCACATTTTTATAATGCAGGGTTGACAGGGAATTATATTGAAGAGAGAGATATGACGTTACTTTGCACCCCTCCCGAATTTGGTGGAAAGTTTCCGCTTATTTCATTTCCGCCATTCCAATTTCGCCTCACATTTTTCCGCAAAACAGTCGGTAATTGCAATTTATCAATTTGGCCACTAGAGGTCGCTAGGGGTTCCGCGAGAAATCCCCACGCCCTGGGCGTCTCCCCGAAAATATGGCACCTAGGCTGGGCAAGGCAGCCAATCTCAACCTCATCGGGATTTCCATGGCCGATCGGTGGGTTGAATTTGCAACTCTGGAACTCGAGCCCAACTGGAGCCAGCACATCTATCCCCATAGCCGACTTGCTTGGCCAGCTAGATAAACCAGCAAAGCTCTGGAACCGGGAGTGCCAGAAAACCAGTGGTGTAACTGAAATGAGTAAATATTAAATTCAAATGCATGATTATATAACTATATTAATTAATTTGTCGTCGTGGCTATCCCTCGAGGTCGAGGATGATGGTCTACGTTCCGTTCACAGAACGAAGACGCCTGTGCTTGTGTTTAATTAATTAAGGCAGGGTTAAAATATAAAACACCAATTTTGGAAAACACTCCCCATTTCACTAGCTGGTCGAATTAATGTTATAAAGATGATCTTCCTCCCACAGCTACTATACTTATTTCAAGCAATCCCGATACACCTTCCAAAAAATTTTTTTTTTTTAATTGATTCAATTATTACTAATTTTATTTGGGATTATAAGACCCATAGAATAAATAAAAGACATTTATGCAAGTCTAAAACTAATGGAGGATTTGCTTTACCAAACTTCCTATTTTATTACTGGGCGGTTAATATTAAAAATATAACCTTCTGGCTGGACGACATTGATTGGCAACCAGATTGGTTAAAGTTGGAGAAGGAGGATTGCTTACCATTTGACATTGGTGCGATCTTATTCGCCCCAATAACTTTGAATAAAAAAACATATGGAGGAAATCCAATTATACATAGTGTTATCCGTATTTGGAAACAATTAAAACACTTTAAAATTGAGTAATTTATCTTTCTTCCTACCCATTGCAAATAACCCTTCTTTCAAACCGTCTGTCTCAGATAGAGGATTCATTCAATGGAAAAGTTATGGAATTAAAATGGTGGGAGACCTCTATCATAAGGGAACTTTTCTCTTTTCAGGAATTACAACAGAAGTATGGATTACATGCTAATAATTTTTTTAGATATTTACAACTCAGAGATTATGTAAAATCACATACGCAAGAATATAGATTTAGAGGCCCAGGAATTCTTGATGAATGCTTGAACCGTCACTACAATACAAATAAATTAATATCTTATATTTATAACACTCTTTTAGATACTGACATTCCGTCATCAGAATCATATAGACGAGCATGGGAGGACGAATTGGCTCAACCCATAACGCAAGACATATGGGACGAAAGTTTACAACACATCCATCAATGCTCGTTAAACACTAGACACATTAATACAATTTAAAATATTACACAGACTACATTATTCGAAGACAAAATTAAACAGGATCTTCCCAAGTATCTCTCCTATTTGTGATAAATGTCAATTTCAAGAAGCCAATTTAACTCACACTTTTGTGACTTGTACAAATATGCAAAATTTTTGGATCGATAAAATTAATAATTTTAGGATTATCAGAACACATTACAAACCTTACGTTAAGTCAGAGACGCTTTCTTGACTACAGTTTAATAACTGCGAAAAAATTAATACTTAAATTTTGGGGGAAAACAGTAACCCCCACAACTAAAATGTGGATTACGGAAATGACCGAGACCTTGCATTTGGAAAAAATAATGTTTGCCTTAATTGACAAACCAGATCTATTTTTTTTTAAATATGGTCTCCATTTATTGAATTTTTAAAAAAGTAAATGGGTTTGTCACAAAACTAAAATTTAAAACTAAAGTTAAAACTTGAGTTTAGGGTTGGATGTACAACTATACTCACTAACTCCCGGATCTATCCCCATAATTTTTATGTTTGTAATTCTCTTTTTTCTTTGCTTTCTCTATTAGTTTATAGTCTTTTTTTTTCAGTCTCTTTTCATCTTTATTTTTTCTTAAAAAATTTAAAATTGAAGCTATGTAAGAACTCTATAACCAGTTTGTCGTTTATTATTATTTGTACATATGCTTTAAAAAATTTAAAATTAAAAAAATATATATATATAAAACACAGCAGAGAAGCCAATTACCACCTTTTTGGGCTGATTATCAATTAATGTGCGAATTTATTTCAACGAGTACTTCCGTATGCTTAGTGGAGTCGCATATATCAACTCTTTCTTCATAACTTAGTCATACATTTTATGACCATTGTTCTTTTATTCAATATCAAGAGAATTGGGACGTGTAAGGAAAAAGCAAAATAGAAAAACAAAACAAAACAATTTTGTCTTTGTATTGCAAAAAGTATCTCTGTTCAATAATCTTTCCATAAATAGTACAATATACTCATGATAGGCCTGACATTGTACATGTAGTCCAAGAACTACAGACTGTTGGAAATAATAGTTGTTTTTCACACATGAATGTAGCACGATGCGTATGCGTATTTGGTATGCATACTTTTTTTTGCTGAAAAGTTGCATTTGGTGCCATATTATGAATTTTGATGTAAAATTCTGAATCTATCCTGAGTGGATATATGGCTCCATTAAAGGAAGTTGAAATTATGCTGTAGCTATATAACCCTCTAGTTAGACAACACATGGATTACTGAGAGGAGTTCTGGGTCACTATATTTTAGGAAGAATAAATTGGCTTCGTACAGTGTGCAATTGCTGAAATTTAAAGATTATGTAAACTGTTTATATTTCTTTGAATTGAAGAGTTCCTCCTCTTGGAAAAAAAAAGAAATGATGGGTGATTGAGTTACGAATTGTCTACTTTTGTTGAACCCAAGATCTATGAAGTTGTAAAATACCTCATGACTTCTTCTGTGAAATAAGATGAAACAGACTGGAATACAGGCAGACAGCTGGAATAGGATGCTACACGCACAATCATATTTTTATAATGCAGAGCTGCAAGGGAATTGTATTGAAGAGAGAGATGTGAGGTTACTGTGACAGGGAGCCCCACCACAAAATAGTTTGATGCATTATTAATACTATTCTACAATAAGAAGATGTACTGATTTTCAATAAAACTCAAGACTCACTATCGTTGAACAGACTGTTTAAATTCTAGAAGTATTGTGCTCATTTTAAAAAAAAATATTGATCATTTTTGTAATAGTGTAAATTGGAACTGATTGTGGGCTCTCCTGCCTCGTGCATGGACCTGGAGTTGTTCAGCCCAGATGACAAATTCCTTGGCTTACTAGACCAAGATGATGCCCTGCTTGGATCCTACCCTGTAGATGATCGCTGCCGAATACATGTGAGTATACTACAGTCAGATAATTATTGTCAGTAAATTCAATGAATGTAGGCCATCTAACTCAGTTGTAATCAGAATATACTTGTTTCCATTAAAAGTAAAACATTTCTGTCGTGATTATTAATATTGTTTCAGTATATTTTTAATTACTGTAGCTTTATTGCAAAGTATCAGTTTAGTTTAGAGATACGATGCGGGACCAGCGATCCCCGTACACTATCCGACACACTGGGAACAATTTACAATTTTTACAGAAGCCAATTATTCTACAAACCTATACGTCTTTGGAGTGTGGGAGAAACCCCGCGGGGTCACGGGGAGAACATACAAATTTCGCACAGATAGCACCTGTAGTCAGGATCAAAACTGGGTCTCTGGTGCTGTAAGACAGCAAGTCTACTACCACTTCGCCACCATCATCTTTTAGATATAGTTAAACCAATGACTGGTGTACATTTGGGTCCATGATTTTACTTAATGATTTAGATGCTGCATAAAATCAAATCAACTCAACTGTTTACTTGTGTGCAACAAATTACAGTAGTATGGATAATTCTGAATAATTTGCAATAAAAATAGTAGAAAAGTTTGAAAGTCTTGAACTACCCAAGGATGCTAGTGCTGTCTCTGGAGTTTGCAGCACTTTCTGTGATTGCATGGGTTTCCACTGGGTGTTCTTTTTTCCTCCCATATCCCAAAAACCTGTTGGCATGTTAATTGACTATGGTAAATTAGTCCTATGTTTCTAAAGAATTGAATGGGAATAGTAAGGAAATAAATCAGAAGGCAAATATTTTTCTTCCAGTCAGGATGCAGTAAATCAAAAGCAAATCTCGCATGCTTTGACGGACATCAACAAACAAACTGAACCTTACAAATCATTCCTCCGATGGCCAGTTTCCAGATGCAAGAACAAAGACGCCCAAGAGATTTGCTTTCCATTTTAAATAGCTTGTTTACTTAAATCATTCCCCTCAACCAGTACAAAGAGACTGTTACTGGCTTTCATGGACCTTGCTTGAAAGAGATCTTCAAATGTATTCCCTATCTTTTGTATTGAATGAAATGTTTGCTTTGCAACAGACTAAATTAAATTAAACCCTTGCTGTAGCAAAGATTTATGAGAAAATTGGGAAGACCTGTAAATCCTGCTTTGGCATGGAAATCGGACTTGTTCACAATGTTCCAGATGCCCTCACACCAGGCCTGCAATGGACCACATTGTCTTTAATCTTGGATTCAAATTTTTGTTTTCTGAATTTTTTTAAATTACTAGATAGGCAGTATGTTTTCAGACAATACTGAAGCAGTGCAGACGATGAAGTTTAGATTCTTGTTCAGGTAGCCACTTTGCATCACTAATCTGGAGCTATGCAGGATAGTTCTTGCCATCCTTCACTTAAAGTTAATAGGATGATTGTTTCAAGTCTGTTTTCTAGGTAACAGACAAAAGTGGAATAAAGGTGGGAGAATATGACGATGTTTCTAAAGTTATTAAGTACGAAATGTCTAATGAAGCATATGAAAACAGACCAGGTAAGGCATTTTGATAATATAATGTTCTAGTTAATTTTGACAAGTTTCTTTCTCATTGAGACGTTGAATGTACATTTCATACAATGCAGAATGTAGACATTTTGTATTTTAAATGAGCTAAATATGAGGAGAAAGAGCCGATTGGAGGGTGAACCCTGCAGGAGCCTGGGGCTTAGCTGGATCGGGAACTGCTCCAGTAGACCTAGCACACAGTCGGACCAACTGGGTTTTGGCAATGTCGCCAAAACATGGCTGCCCCTGCATGTGTAAATATGCAAAACGAATTTCACTCTGCATTACACATGTGACAAATAAAGCATAATTGAATCAATTTCATTTTTGTAACTATTTACTACGTAACCGATTTTCTTCTAGGTTGGTCTTGAAGCATGTATTGAATTTGGTAGATGGTACTAGGCTGAAATTTGACAGGGTTTGAATATAACTCTCATTTTTGGCCCATGTCACACTCTTTATCTTTAAGCTAAGATTTACTACAAAATAGACAATAGCTATCTCCCTGCGTTGAATGGGATTTCTGTTGGTCCTTTAAATTTTGACAATAAATTGTGAAGAAAAACTAAAATGTTTATTGACCTGATTTTAAACAAACAATCCTAGATGATGCATTATATTCTGGTGCTAATAAACAAATTCACTAAAATGAAATGACTCCTGCAGAATACCAGATAACAAACCATTCACTGTCCTCGCCCATTTAACCCACTTCTTTTGGCTGTCTTGAGTTCGTCCAATTTCAATGTATTGATAAAATTCAGTCAATTAGAGTGACTCATCTTCTGTCTTTTAACTGAGGTTTATCAACAAGAATTAGAAACATTTTACATGTGAGGAAAAACAATTTCTAATACTGTGCAATTCTACAGTCTACTTAAGAAAGCTAAAAACAATTACAAAAAATGAGAGTACCTATGAATTTTACAAGTCTGCTTTCTTTGTATGTGAGAGAGTAAGAGGCAGATTACGCGGACAAAACCAGATGAGGTGTGGAACTGGATCACTGAAATCATTAGGGTAACCACCAAAAATGGCCTGTGCAGCACCTCCATCCAACTCAAGGTAGAGAAAGCCATACGGCTAGTGCTAAAAACTTAATAAAATTGGAAGTTCATTTTGTCCACCACTAATAGACAAAGGTATAAAATGTAAAATGTTTTACTTGGCATTGGTAGTTTGTGACACCTGATCATGAAATATCTATTGTTTTTTCATCTTGCATAGCAACAGAATCAGATGAGGAATCATGGAAATGGATACCAACCTGATTCTTTGTTCAAGCTGATGAGGCGATGGTGTGGGGTGGCAGGTTACACATTAATGAGTAGTGTTCTCTAATAAATAGAAATACAACAGCACTGTGTACTCCCTTCTCTGGTTTTATTTGGTTGCGACAATTGCCCTTATTCACTGCTTCTGATTTCCATTTGTAACGATGTTCAGAGAAAAAGAAATTGCACGAAGAAAAAACATTCAAATCACATTTTGAATTTTTAAGCTAAAAGTGTGTGAATGCATCAGTTATTCTCTCCAGAGGGCATGTGTCTGGCATTAATCATAAAGATATGATTAATGGCGGCGCTGCCATAGCAGCTGCGGCTTACCTGCGGTCCATTTGTCTTTGTGTTTTTGTTGTTGTTTTGTCTTAATTGTAGTTGTGATGTCGTGTTTTTGTGTTTGTGTACTATGTGTGTATGTAGGGGGGAGGGGGGGAACTGTAAAATTGTAAATAGGTGTCCCGAACGGAGACCCGACCTTTGTTTTCTGGGTGTTGTCTCCGTTCCTGCTGCGGCCAACCATCGGCCCAACTCCTGGAGCTGGCGGCCTCCAGGGCTCCGGTTTGCAGAGCCCGCGGACCGGACTTACCATCAGCGGAGCTGGCCGTCTTCGGAGGCTGCGGGAGCGGCTGAGACTCGCCTTAGGCTCGGGCCGTGTGGATGCCGACATCGGGAGCTCCGGCAGCGGCAGCGTGTTCGCCCGCCCCGGATCGCGGGGCTTGGGACGCGGACATTTCACCGTCCGGCGCGGCGTAAAATATGCCGCGGGATATTTCTCTGCTGGGCGGGGGCTTCAATGTCGGGAGCCACGACCGCCCCGACGTGCAACAACAGCGGCAGCGTGTTCGCCCGCCCCGGATCGGACTTATCATCAGCGGAGCCGGCCGTCTTCGGAGGCTGCGGGAGCGGCTGCGACTCGCCTTAGGCTCGGCCCGCTGTGGACCGTCCGACGCGGCCTGCAACCACAACAACCTGGCCGCGGGAGAGGACAGCAGGAGAAGGGAAAGACATTGTGGCCTTCCATCACAGTGAGGAGAGGACTGGAGGAGACTCACTGTGATGGATGTTTCTTTGATGGATGTTTCTTTTTTTGTGTGTTTTTGGGGTTGTGTAATTTTAATGCCTATTTAATGCTTTTATTGTTGGACTGTGGGTGACTGAATTTCGTCCAATATTGGATGACAAATAAAGCTATCTTGAATCTTGAATTACATTATGTGGAAGAGTATTCTTAATGTGTGTTGTTAAAACTGGAGGTTGGAACAGTCTCATTGATGTCATTTGCTTAGTTTATGTATTGGATTGGTGTTGCTGATGGTGAAATTTGATTATCTTTTACCAGGAAGTAGTTTATATTTTATTTTTTCATGTATTCGTCGCTTTGCACACTACGATGTTAAGCTGCATCTCCAGTTGACGTGGCTTTTAACTGAAAGTACTTTGGGCTGTCTGGTAACAATGTGGACTGGTGTCTATTTCAGATTCAGCACGATTATTCCTTAAGCACAGCAAGCTGGGCTTGTATAATGAGGACCAGAGGGCAAAGGAAGAGATGGAGATGGAGCAGAAACAACAGGAGGAAAAGGCTTTGGCAGACGACATCATTGTTGGCTCAAGGTGTGAAGTTCTAAAATCGGGACAGCCAACCAAGCGAGGCACAGTGATGTATGTTGGTGAGTTGATTAGAGATCCCTGGATAAAGTTCAGAGAATGCTGATGTAGAAAACAATGCTGTCCAAGAATATATTGGGAACAATAATGCAACATTAATTGAAGATGAAACCACAATTTGACTTGTGAACTAAGACGGCAACTGATCTCTTGAATCGGGACTAGAAACACTGTCATCACCTGAGTAGCCCTGGACTCTCCTTTTGTCCTATCCATCCCTCCCTAACTCTCAGCAACTTAAAGCTCATTTTATTTTCACTGCTGCCTCACAGCACCAGAGTCTGGTTTCGATGGTGACCTCGGGTGCTAGATGTATGGAGTTTGCACTGTGATTGTGTGGATTTTCTCTGGTTTCCTCCAACATCACAAAGACGTGTGGGGTTATAGGTTAATTGGCTTCTAAATTGTACCAAGCATGCAGGGAGTGGATAGAAAAGTGGGATAACATACAACTAGTTGAACGGGAGATCGACAGTCAGTGTGGGCTGAAGGGCCTGTTTCCATGCTGTATCTTTCAATCAATTCATTTCCATTGCCATATAAATCTGGGCTTACTGTTTCAGGTCAAACCGAATTTAAGCCGGGATACTGGGTTGGATTGAAATATGACGAACCTTTAGGGAAACATGATGGCAGGTAAAAACCTTTGTGACATTCCAAATTATTTGAGACTGTTGAACCATGTGCTGAGTTGACATTTTGAAGGCAAAAAGCAGAATTACAGTTTTTCACTCATTGTTCCTCATCAAATAATTGTGTTCATTCTGCAGCGTTAATGGAAAAAAATACTTTGAATGTCAGTACAAGTATGGAGCATTTGTAAAGCCACAGTCAGTAATAGTGGGAGATTATCCAGAGGAAGACTATGGTTTAAATGATGAAATATGAATGCTAATCATCCTACATCTTGGAAGCATTGCACAGCGGACTTGTATCCTGAAGATCCAGAATCCAATGATTCCTTGTTACAGTTAAATGCAAGTGGCTGGAATTACTGAATATGTTAGGACTTTGCAGTTATGTGACTTATCTGCTCTGCAGATTGCTTGGCTCATGATGAAATAAAGACGTCTATTACTTTTTTTCAATTTGCTACATTCAAAGTATTCCTAATTCAGCAACTGACACTAGTTACTTGAAAATCCAGACAAAATTTGCAAAGTACATTAGTTTGACAAAAGGCACTGTTGTGAGTCACACTTGGAATCTCTCTTGTATTGTGATTGTTCTGCATTATAAGGTCCAAATGTAAACAATATTACACTTGACTGTAATCTGGGCTGAATTATGCCCATCATTTACTCTTGATACTTTTTGTGAAGCAAAGAGTTACTTCCTTTAAGAGTTTTGTCGTTTTATACTTGAGTATTTTGCGATTCTGTTTACTACGGCAAACGTTATTGAATTTTCAGCTGAAGTAAATGATCAATCAATCGCCAAAGTAACATACTATGGTAATCATCATTAAGAGTTGACAAATTGAGTAATAACTAGTCTAATTTTTCTTTGATTTATTGTCAGGAGAAATTAGGTACAAACGCTAAACAAAATACTTGAAATCTTGCATAATTTCTGCCTTGGTTCCTTACTGAGCGAAGGTATTTATGCAGAGGTCTATGTTGTCTGCTGTGTAAGAGGTTGCATGGAAAACATGGTTGATTATTTTTTCTTGTGTTTTCCTGAGAGTTTATCACATTTGATAACTTTAAAAGTTTGTTTTCTTGCCAAACACCCATTTCCTGCTGTTTGAGAGATGAGCTAGTGACTCCTTCCATGTGTCACTGAATGTTATTTTAGCCAGGGTGTGCACAGATTTGTTTCTTAGAGTTGTTTTAACTTGTCTTAACTTGTACTACTGGTTATTATTGCTGCTGATAAAAGAAAATTAACCCCTACTGCACAGTGGTCATTTTGTCTCACTCCATACATTCCATGCACAAATGTTTTAAAGTTTGTTGCTGATCCATTACAGTTTTCTTAGCATGTTTGACAATTGGCTGCTTTATTAAGGCATCTCTTGCAACAAGGTTTCAACACATGTACACCAATGTGTTTTTGATCTGTAAAAGAAAGTGGAATAATAAAGCTTCGATGCCTGTTGGCAGTTTTTCCATTGTGTTTGGGTATTAGTTATTGAGTTGGCCACAAATCAATTTCACGTGGTAATGGCTTATTCTGAAACAAATTCGCCAGAGATTTTGTGTGATTTTCAGTCATTCAGTCACATCAAAATAATTCTTATGAGCAGAAAAGTGGCCCATCCAGAGAGGGTGAAATGGACAGAGCAAAATGGACTATGATGGGATGTGGAAGAGATAGCAAAGTTAGCACTGACTGGGAGAGAATTAATTCTCCTCTGTCTGCCCCTTTCCTGCATTAATTGGTTGATTTCCCTTGATATCTAAAGATCTAGGTTCAGTCTCTACAGCCCTTTCGTGCACAAAATAACACAAATTTCACTACCCTGAGATGAGGGAATTTCCTCCCTCAGCCCTGAATGGCCACCTTTGAGTCAGACCCTCCATGGGATAAACACCGTTTCAGTTACCCGTCAGAAACATCGTCTATCCAATACCTCTAGAGATGCTGCCTGACCTGATGACTTCCTCCAGCAGACTTCCATTCAGCAAACTGCAGATGCTCATTTACAAAAAAAAGACACAAGGTGCTGCAGTATCTCTGGATAACGTGGGTAGCTGACATATAGGGAAAGGACCCTCCTTCAAATACTGCCAGCACATTGGTTTTTGCTCAAGATCTCGCGACTGCTTCGTATGTCTTCATTGTCAGCTTTATCTTCTTTCTTATCTTACTAAAACTCTGATTTGTATGTATATTTGTAACAGTGATTCGGGTGATTTCTGCAAAACGGTGAACCGTAGCGCCACATTTTTGCACCACCTTAATCACACCGCTGGACGCTTGCCGAAAATGATATTTTTATTTAATTCGGTCGTATATTTTTTAAGTTAGAGGTTTAAAAGTTTTTTTTTAAATTCTCTTATTTCGGCTGATTTCGGCAAAAACGGTGAAACCTAGCGCCACGATGTTTGCACCGCCTTAATCACCACGCTGAACGCTGCTGGAAAATGATATTTTTATTTTGATTCGGTCGTATATTTTTTAAGTTACAGAGGTTTTAGTAAAAAATTCCAGCCGTTTTTTGCATGGCCTTCAGCGTGTGACGTCAAAATGCCCATGCACCCCCCTCCTGCTGATTTATTGAAGGCTTTCAGCGTGGCGCTGCTGTGCGTCTGTGCACCTCTCTCCCCTTGCTTCTCTCCTCTCTCCCACACCCGGGAGATCCTCTCCCCGCTATCCCCCCCCCGGACCTTTCACTGATGCTCTCCCCCCCCCCCCCCGGACCTTTCACTGATGCGCTTCCCCCCGACCTTTCACTGATGCGCTCCCCCCCCCCCCGGACCTGTTGGTGCTGGGGGCAAGAGAGAGTAGGGGAAAGGGGTGTGCTGGGGAAAGGGGGGGTGGGGGAGAGTAAGAGTGTGTCTGGGGGAGAGAGAATGGTGGCGGCGTCTGAGAATGGGGAGGGGGACAATGGGTCGTCCGGAGGGGGCTTGGTGGTGGGGAAAAAAGGGGTACTGTGAAAAGGGGAGGTCGTGGGGTAAGGGGGGGGTGTGGGGAGAGTAAGATTGGGGTTGGGGGAGGAGAGAATGGGGGGTGTGGGAATGGGCCCAACCTCTTTGCTAGTCCCTATTAAAATTTTAGTGAACTGGCATCGTAGGCACCAGTGGAATGCATCTATTATTCTCCCTCAAATACAAGTTTAAGCTTCCTAGAAGACTAGGTTTAGGTTTATTTTAAGGAAGCATAAACTTGTAACTGGCAAGCTTTATTTTGCACGCTAAGAAACATATTTGCGATACCATACATAGATACAATCAAAGATAGACATAAAGCGCTGGAGTAACTCAGCGGGTCAGACAGCATCTCTGGAGAGAAGGGGTAGGTGACGTTTCAGGGTCGAGGCCCTTCTTCCCACAGGCCATCAGGACTGTTAACTATTATAACTCCAGGGACTAAATTTTCTTTTCTGTATTAATTTTAATTTATATGATGTAATTGGAATTTTTTTTGCACAATCCGCAGGCATTGCCACTTTCATTTCACTGCACATCGTGTGTGACAAATAAACTTGACTTCTTCAGAAACATCACCTATTCCTTTTCTCCAGAGATGCTGCCTGGCCCGCTGAATTACTCCAGCTTTTTGTGGCTACGGTTTAATCCATCATCTGCAGTTCCTACCTACACATAAATACAATGAAGTCAAACTCTTAAGTACAATAGGGCGAAGGGAGGGGGGAGGAGGGGAGTTAGGGGAGGGAGGACCTGACAAGTGGCGCAGGACCGGGAGCGCCGGCAGGTGGCGTAACCCTCGGGGTGCTGGCAGGTGGTGCAACCTCGGAGTGCCGGCAGGTGGCGCAGCGCTCGGAGGACCGGGAGTGCCGGCAGGTGACGCAGCGCTCGGAGGACCAGGAGCGCCGGCAGGTGGCGCAGCGCTCGGAGGTCCAGGAGTGCCGGCAGGTGGCGCAGCACTCGGAGGACCAGGACCGCCCAGCGCTGGAAGGAGCAAGGCTCAATGTAGATTTATTCACAAAATGCTGGAGTAACTCAGCAGGTCAGGCAGCATCTCGGGAGAGAAGGAATGGGTGACGTTTCGGGTCGAGTCCCTTCTTCAGACTCAAAGGTCGGGCAATGGCGGCGGGGATGGGACGACGGGGAGAGCGGTAGGGGAGTAGGACAGAGAGCTAGGGAAGAGACAGGGAGGGGTAGACAGAGGGATGGGGAGAGACAGAGGGGGTAGATAGGGGGATGGGGAGAGACAGGGCTAGGGGAGGGACAGAGGGATGGGGAGAGACAGAGGGGGTAGACAGAGGGATAGGGGAGAGACGGGGTAGACAGAAGGCTAGGGGAGGGACAGAGGGATAGGAGAGAGACAGAGGGATAGGGAGAGGCAGGGATAGGGGAGGGATGGGGGGTCAGAGGGGGTAGACAGAGGGCATGGGGAAGGACAGATGGATAGGGGAGGAACAGAGGGATGGGGGAGACAGAGGGATAGGGGAGAAAATTCCTTCTAAATTCCAGTGTATACAAGCCTAGCCGCTCCAGTCTTTCAACATATGACAGTCCTGCCATTCCGGGAATTAATTCACCAAATCGTGACGAGGAAAGATTTGAACCTTGGAGCGAAACAGCGTGTTTTTTTAGACTGTTTTTATTCTTGGAAAGGATGTCAGAGATTCGTTTTGTCGTCATTGCAAAATATGTAGTTCAGAAGTGGGCTTGGTCCTTCAGGATAATTTTCCCATGTTGAAATATGGGGTTGGCTGTGAGCCACAGTCACGGGGGGAGGGCAGTGAGGTGGGGAGACGGAACAATGCAAAGTTATCTCACTGATGTAACCTTCTGTCGCAGGGTTAAGAGTTCATAGAGTTTAGAGAAACAGGGTGGGAACAGGCCCTTCGGACTGCGCCGATCAACAATCTAGTTCCATCATACACTCTAGGGAAATTTTACAGAAGCCAATTAACCTGCAAACTCGCAATGTCTTTGGAATGTGTGAGTAGGGTTGCCAGCTTCCTCGCTCCCAAATACAGGACACGGTGACGTCACCCTTTGTCCCGTATTTGGGAGCAGGGAAGTTGGCAACCCTACTCATACGTGACAAGGGCGGTCCCGTTCGGGACAAACTGATTTAGCCCAAAATACACATAAATACAATGAAGTCAAACTCAAGTACAATAGGGCGAAGGGGAGCACTTCTCCGCTGTGGAGGACGACATGGGTGACCTGACAAGTGGCGCAGGACCGGGAGCGCCGGCAGGTGGCGTAACCCTCGGGGTGCTGGCAGGTGGTGCAACCTCGGAGTGCCGGCAGGTGGCGCAGCGCTCGGAGGACATGGGGTGGCGCAGCACTCGGAGGACCAGGAGTGCCGGCAGGTGGCGCAGTGCTCGGAGGACCAGGAGCGCCGGCAGGTGGCGCAGCGCTCGGAGGACCAGGAGTGCCGGCAGGTGGCGCAGCACTCGGAGGACCAGGAGCGCCCAGCGCTGGAAGGAGCAAGGCTCAATGTAGGTCGGGCAATGGCGGCGGGGATGGGACGACGGGGAGGGCGGTAGCACAGAGAGCTAGGGGAGAGATAGAAAGGGGTAGACAGAGGGATGGGGAGAGACATGGCTAGGGGAGAGATAGGGGGATGGGGAGGGACAGAGGGATGGGGAGAGACAGAGGGGGGTAGACAGGGATGGGGAGAGACAGGGGAGTAGACAGGGATGGGGAGAGACAGGGATGGGGAGAGACAGAGGGGGGTAGACAGGGATGGGGAGAGACAGGGATGGGGAGAGACAGAGGGGGGTAGACAGGGATGGGGAGAGACAGAGGGGGGTAGACAGAGGGATAGGGAGAGACAGAGGGGGGTAGACAGGGATGGGGAGAGATAGGGGGATGGGGAGGGACAGAGGGGGGTAGACAGGGATGGGGAGAGACAGAGGGGGGTAGACAGGGATGGGGAGAGACAGAGGGGGGTAGACAGGGATGGGGAGAGACAGAGGGGGGTAGACAAGGATGGGGAGAGACAGAGGGGGGTAGACAGGGATGGGGAGAGACAGAGGGGGGTAGACAGGGATGGGGAGAGACAGAGGGGGGTAGACAGGGATGGGGAGAGACAGAGGGGGGTAGACAGGGATGGGGAGAGACAGAGGGGGGTAGACAGGGATGGGGAGAGACAGAGGGGGGTAGACAGGGATGGGGAGAGACAGGGATGGGGAGAGACAGAGGGGGGTAGACAGGGATGGGGAGAGACAGAGGGGGGTAGACAGAGGGATAGGGAGAGACAGGGGGTAGACAGAGGGATATGGGAGAGACGGAGGGATGGGGGGTCAGAGGGGGTAGACAGAGGGCATGGGGAAGGACAGATGGCTAGGGGAGGAACAGAGGGATGGGGGTAGACAGAGGGATAGGGGAGAGACAGGGATAGGGGAGAGACAGAGGGATGGGGGAGA
The DNA here is from genome assembly GCF_053455715.1 of Rhinoraja longicauda. NCBI lineage: Eukaryota > Metazoa > Chordata > Chondrichthyes > Rajiformes > Arhynchobatidae > Rhinoraja > Rhinoraja longicauda. The sequence goes on from NC_135993.1 coordinate 9,099,581, forward strand.
CAGAGGGGGTAGTCAGAGGGATAGGGGGTAGACAGAGGGGTAGGGGAGGGACAGAAGGCAACTTCATTGTCAGCCTGAAGAAGGATCCCAGCCCTAAACGTCTTCTGTCCATTCCCTCCACCGAATCCTTCCCGCACTTTGTGTTTTAAAATCTACTTGTTTAGAACTAAATTAATGTGATTTGTGTGTTCACTTGGCTGCTTTGATATCTGGGTCCACTTTGTTGAACAATAGTGTTTTTGAAATTAAAAGTTTTTCACTGTACCTCAGTACACGTGACAATAAACTAAACTAAGGTTCTGCGTTGATTTGAACATTTTGATTGCAAATGACCAGCAGAAGGTGCCATTACCTATAATTTCTGTATTTATGCTTAGATCCGGATTGATCAGAACTGATTTGACATCATGGCCAGACACAGCAAACTGCAGAAACAGGTGTTAAAACTTTACAAACAGTTCCTTCGAGCTGCGAAAGATAAACCTGGATTTCTGCCTCTGATTCAGGAGGAATTTCACAAGAACTCCAAAATACCGAGAATGGATGTAATGCATATCGAATACTTGTACCGAAGAGGGCAGAGGCAGTTGGAACTGCTGAAGGAGTCAAATACCAAACAAGTGGCGGCTTTTATCAGATTCAAACCACCAAACGGCCACACAGTGCAAAAGACCAAGGACTTGCCATCATAACGTCAGAGACAAGCTGAAGCTTGTGAACATTAAAGTTATGAAACACGTCTGCAGTGATAGTGTGACGTAGATAAGAAAGAAGCTGCGGGATATGCAATGAGTCCAAGAACCAGATGTCGTGGCCACAAATATGTATAAAAAAAGATTTTATGCTGCATTTTACCCAGATGTAACACACCATGATTGATAAAGGTAGTATTGGATTATTATTAAGTATATCTAGATACAGTGAAAAGCTTTGACTATCCAGTCAAATTGTACATTTATCATTTACTTGTGTACAGCAAGCCATACACAAGAATATTATAAATGTGTAGGAAGGAACTGTAGACGCTGGTTTACACCGGAGATAGACACAAAATGCCAGAGTAACTCAGCAGGACAGGCAGCATCTCCAGCATTTTGTGTCTATATTATAAATGTCTCCATTTATAAAATTATAATATTGTAAATATATAAATCATATAAATGATATATAATTATATAAATATGATGATATAAATATATAATATTGTACAATTCTGAAACATCAACCATCCCTCTGCTTCCTTGATGTTGTTTGACCCTCTAGGCCCATCCCACGGGTTTTTATTTTGCTGCGTAAATATAGATCTTCGATTTAGACAATAGGTGCAGGAGGAGGCCATTCGGCCCTTCGAGCCAGCACCACCATTCAATGTGATCATGGCTGATCATTCTCAATCAGTACCTCGTTCCTGCCTTCTCCCCATACCCCCTGACTCCGCTATCCTTAAGAGCTCTATCTAGTTCACTCTTGAATGCATTCAGAGAATTGGCCTCCACTGCCTTCTGAGGCAGAGAATTCCACAGATTCACAACTCTCTGACTGAAAAGGTTTTTCCTCATCTCCGTTCTAAATGGCCTACCCCTTATTCTTAAACTGTGGCCCCTGGTTCTGGACTTCCCCAACATTGGGAACATGTTTCCTGCCTCTAACGTGTCCAACCCCTTAATAATGTTATATGTTTCGATAAGATCTCCTCTAATCCTTCTAAATTCCAGTGTATACAAGCCTAGCCGCTCCAGTCTTTCAACATATGACAGTCCTGCCATTCCGGGAATTAATTCACCAAATCGTGACGAGGAAAGATTTGAACCTTGGAGCGAAACAGCGTGTTTTTTTAGACTGTTTTTATTCTTGGAAAGGATGTCAGAGATTCGTTTTGTCGTCATTGCAAAATAGAAGTGGGCTTGGTCCTTCAGGATAATTTTTCCATGTTGAAATATGGGGTTGGCTGTGAGCCACAGTCACGGGGGGAGGGCAGTGAGGTGGGGAGACGGAACAATGCAAAGTTATCTCACTGATGTAACCTTCTGTCGCAGGGTTAAGAGTTCATAGAGTTTAGAGAAACAGGGTGGGAACAGGCCCTTTGGACTACCGAGTCTGCGTCGATCAACAATCTAGTTCCATCTACTACACTAGTTCCATCATACACTCTAGGGAAATGTTACAGAAGCCAATTAACCTGCAAACTCGCAATGTCTTTGGAATGTGTGAGTAGGGTTGCCAGCTTCCTCGCTCCCAAATACAGGACAAGGTGACGTCACCATCCCGCGCCTCACGTGACCTCACGCGGCCACGTGCTCCCGCTCCACCAATGGCGGCCGCCGTTGGTGGAGCGGGAGCACGTGGCCGCTGGCTGGGTGAGGTCACGTGGGGCACGGGGCGGTGGTACGTCACCCTTTGCCCCGTATTTGGGAGCGGGGAAGTTGGCAACCCTACTCATACGGGACAAGGGCGGTCCCGTACGGGACAAACTGATTTAGCCCAAAATACGGGATGTCCCGGCTAATACGGGGCAGTTGGCGACCCCATGTGTGAGGAAATCAGAGCACCCGTAAATGAAACCCATGCGGGTACAGGTAGAACGTACAAACCTCTACCACTGTGCCACTGAGACACCACATCCTCAGGGTGGAGAGTCTCGGTCTAGAGGGACTCGCCTCAAGATGGGATGGGTACTGACCACTGCTGAGAATGACATTTTGAAAATGAACGTTGAATTCTGTAATTTATGGTGACATCTACGCCCCTCCCTCTTCAATAGACAATAGGTTTAGGAGTAGGCCATTCGGCTCCTTTGAGCCAGCATCGCCATTCAATGTGATCATGGCTGATCATTCTCAATCAGTACCCCGTTCCTGCCTTCTCGTGACTAGGAAAGATTTGAACCGTGGATTAACCTAGTAAACCTACGCTGCACGCCCTCAATAGCAAGAATATCCTTCCTCAAATTTGGAGACCAAAACTGCACACAGTACTCCAGGTGCGGTCTCACAAGGGCCCTGTACAACTGCAGAAGGGCCTCTTTGCTCCTATACTCAACTCTTGTTATGAAGGCCAACATTCCATTCGCTTTCTTCACTGCCTGCTGTGCCTGCATGCTTCCTTTCAGTGACTGATGCACTAGGACACCCAGATCTCGTTGTCCGTCCCCTTTTCCTAACTTGGCATAATTCAGATAATACTCTGCCTTCCTATTCTTACCACTCTTCCTCCACTAAAGCTTTTTCACTCAGAGAGTTGTGAAGCTGTGCACACCCTTATTTCCTCGTTCACTCTGGAAAGACCGAAGTTGCTTGTGAGAGAAGTCTGCTGTTAAAGAGTGAAATAGCAATGCAGTGACTTGCAGCTTTCTGGATTTGCCTACAGCGTGCGCTGAGTACATCTCACCCTTGGGCACGCTCCTGAGTGGTTGCAGATGTGGAATGTGATGCAATGTTGGACCAGCCCCAAACTTTCCGAGCTGATGCCAAAGATCGCAGCCGACTGAACCAAATAAGTAAAACAACAGGGGAGGCTGGAGGCCGTTAGATGAGAGGGGACAATAATAGACAATAGGTGCAGGAGTAGGCCATTCGGCCCTTCGAGCCAGCACCGCCATTCACCGTGATCATGGCTTATCATCCACAATCAGTACCCTGTTCCTGCCTTAGACAATAGCTGCAGGAGTAGGCCATTCGGCCCTTCGAGACAGCACCACCATTCAATGTGATCATGGTTGATCATTCTCAATCAGTACCCCATTCCTGCCTTCTCCCCATACCCCCTGACTCCGCTATCCTTAAGAGCTCTATCTAGCTTTCTCTTGAATGCATTCAGAGAATTGGCCTCTACTGCCTTCTGAGGCAGAGAATTCCACAGATTTACAACTCTCTGACAGAAAAAGTTTTTCCTCATCTCCGTTCTAAATGGCCTACCCCTTATTCTTAACCTGTGGCCCCTGGTTCTGGACTCCCCCAACATTGGGAACATGTTTCCTGCCTCTAACGTGTCCAACCCCTTAATAATCTTATATATTTCGATAAGATCCCCTCTCATCCTTCTAAGTTCTCCCCATAAAGGATATGGGGAGAACTTAGAAGGATGAGAGGGGATCTTATCGAAACATATAAGATTATTAAGGGGTTGGACACGTTAGAGGCAGGAACTCCGCTATCATTAAGAGCTCTGCCCAACTCTCAACTGTCAAAAGCATTCAGGAATTTGCCTCCACTGCCTTCTGAGGCAGAGAGTTCCATTGAACACCATTGCTTCAGATGTGCGTTGTTCACCATTAGTCAGAGTGAGTACTGTTTGCTATTAATTAGGTGTGTAACATTGCACACTATCAATCAGGTGTAATATCGGTCAGTATCACTGAGGCATATAACACTTAGTGTAAGAAAATAACTGCAGATGCTGGTACAAATCGAAGGTATTTATTCACAAAATGCTGGAGTAACTCAGCAGGTCAGGCAGCATCTCAGGAGAGAAGGAATGGGTGAGGTTTCGGGTCGAGACCCTTCTTCAGACTGACAGGAGTAGGGGGGATATAAACAGGACGAGAGATGTAGAGGTGGGACTAAGCCTGGCGAGTGATAGGTGGATGCGGGTAAGGGAGGGAGGAAAGTCTTATTTTTAGTTTTGTCTAGTTTACAGATACAGCATGGAACCAGACCATTCGGCCCACCGAACCCACACTGACCATCGATCACAGATGCACACTAGATCAATGTTATCCAATTTTCTCATCCATTCAATCATGGCTGATCGATCTCTCCCGCCATGATTGAATGGCGGAGTAGACCCGATGGGCCGAATGGCCTAATTCTACTCCTATGGTTCCTGATCTGACAGAGAGTCCTCTGGTTGAGTTTAACCTTCCTGCAGTAACAAATGGCCCCAGCCCCAAGCCCGCTCGGGCAAGCGAGAAGCTCCAGATCCATTATGAAACGCCACCCATTCCTTCTCTCCAGAGATGCTGCCTGACCTGCTGAGTTACTCCAGCATTTTGTGAATAGGTATGTAACACTGCTCACTCATGTGTCTGACACTGCACGCCATCAATCAGGTGCTTTACATTGCTCACTTTTACTCAGCTTTGCAGCACCGCTCACTATTAATCAGGTGTGGACACAATATCTAGCATGCGTGGACACGATAAAAGAAGAATCAGGTGTGTGATACTGCTATTAATCAGCTCACCATTAACCAGGTATGTAACATTGCTCACTGTTAATCAGGTGTGTGATACTGCTATTAATCAGCTCACCATTAACCAGGTATGTAACATTACTCACTGTTAATCAGGTGTGTGATACTGCTATTAATCAGCTCACCATTAACCAGGTATGTAACATTACTCACTGTTAATCAGGTGTGTGACATTGATTAATCACCATTAATCAGTGCCACCTTTTTTAAAATTTTAAATTCAAACATAATTTATTCACAAAATGCTGGAGTAACTCAGCAGGTCAGGCAGCATCTCAGGAGAGAAGGAATGGGTGATGTTTCGGGTCGAGACCCTTCTTCAGACTCAAGCAAACATAATGATGTGCTGCGTACAGAGAATCACACCAAATGATTGTCCCACATTGTATAATGATAAATGTTCTGAATAGAATATACATTCGAACAAAAGCTGAAAGTGTAGAAATTCGGAAGTTCCAGTTAGTATCCCAGTGCAATCCAAGAGTATTTACCATATACTGAGAATTTCATATCAAGAAATATTTCCTTGTTTGCATCCACATCCTTGTAGGATACTGTACACGTGTAATCTCCTGACATGGACTTGTCAAAGGATTTCAGTATAAGTCGTCCTGTTTCAGATATCCTAGCGTAAGTCTCCCCTTTAATGTTTCTTCCTGGAGGACCCACCCATATGAAATATGGATCCACTAATTCTTTTTCTGACAGTTCCTCAGTTGTACAGAGTAAACAACATATTTGATCGATGGGGAGTAAAGAATCCTGCTGACTGTGAGTAATCTGTACTTGATGGATGGACCATTAACCAAGGACGAGTTGTGACTAGCCGTATAAACGGTGATCTGTGAGGCCCCCTTGGGAACGTTTTTTTCAGGCACGGTGGCGCAGCGGCAGAGTTGCTGCCTCACAGCGCCAGAGACCCGAGTTCGATCCTAACCACGGGTGCTGTCTGTACGGAGTTTGTACGTTCTCCCTGTGACCGCGTGGGTTTTCTCCTGGAGCTCGGTTTCCTCCCACACTCCAAAATCTTGCAGGTTTGTTGGTTAATTTGCTTGCTAAAATTGTAAATTGCGTGTAGGATAGTGTTAAGTGTGCAGGGATTGCTGGTCAACGCGGACTCGGTGGGCCGACGGGCCTGTTTCGGTGCTGTATCTTTAAACTAAAAATGCTTAGCTCAGAAGACAAATTCTACAATGTTCTACTCTCAGCTCATTGCTTTTGCATCTCCTGATTGCAGGCGTAGCCCCTTATCCCCAAACACAGGGCAGTCCAGAGCTCAAAAATCACCATTTTGGCTCTCTGCTAATCAATGACCAACCACTCACCGTCATCACAGCTGGTTATTGATCTGTTCATTAGAGAGATGCATTGTTCAGTATTAATCACTGACGTTAATCAGATCTGTTGCCCACTCATCATTAATCAAGCTGTCCTTTTCTTTGTGATCTGGATATCTCTGGCAAAGTCAGCATTTGTTGCCTTCTCTAATGGCCTTTAGTTTAGAGATACAGCGCAGAAACAGGCCCCTTCGGCCCACCGGGTCCACGCCGACCAGCGATCCCCGCACATTAACACTATCCTACACCCACTAGGGACAATTTTTACATTTACCCAGCCAATTAACGTATACACCTGTACGTCTTTGGAGTGTGGGAGGAAACCAAAGATCTCGGAGAAAACCCACGCAGATCACGGGGAGAACGTACAAACTCCAAACAGACTTTGTGTCTAGTCGGGATGGAACCCGGGTCTCCGGCGCTGCATTCGCCGTAAGGCAGCAACTCTACCGCTGCACCACCGAGAGAGGATGGGGGTGAACTGCCTTCTTGAACTGCTGCAGTCACTGCTGTAGGAGTGGAATTAGGCCTGTGGCCCATCGAGTCTATGCCGCCATGCAATCATGGCTGATCTCTGCCTCCTAATCCCATTTTCCTGCCATCTCCCCATAACCACACAAGTCCTTCTGGTGAAAATGCTCCCACAATGTTGTTGGGGAAGACGTTCTCAGATCTGGATCCGGTGACAATAAAGGGCCAGTGATATATTTCCAAGTCAGAGGTATTTATTTCACAAAATGCTGGAGTAACTCAGCGGGTCAGGCAGCATCTCAGGAGAGAAGGAATGGGTGACGCCTCGGGTCGAGACCCTTCTTCAGACGTATGTGACGCAGTACTTAATATTAAATCCTATCCTCGCCGCTTGTCCAGCTTCCCCCCCCCCCCCCCTACAATCTTGATTCCCCTACAATCAGTCTGAAGAAGAGTCCCGACCTGCAGCATCAGCTGTCTGTCCCCTCCAGAGATGCTGCCTGGCCCACTGAATTGTTCCAGCGCTTTGTGTATGTGTTGGTGTATACCAGCATCTTTTACGTATGATTCCAGCATCTGCAAGGCCTCGTGTCCACATTAAATTTCTCTGGCTATACAAGACATCAGTCTATTATAGACACAACATGTTGGAGTAATTCAGCGGGTCAGGCAGCATCTCTGGAGAACATGGATAAGTGAAGTTTCGGATCGTCCATCTGTGATATTGGCACAGCTTGTTGTACAGGGCATTGGTGAGACCACACCTGGAGTATTGCGTACAGTTTTGGTCTCCTAATCTGAGGAAAGACATTCTTGCCATAGAGGGAGTACAGAGAAGGTTCACCAGATTGATTCCTGGGATGGCAGGACTTTCATATGAAGAAAGACTGGATAGACTCGGCTTGTACTCGCTGGAATTTAGAAGATTGAGGGGGGAAACTTACAAAATTCTTAAGGGGTTGGACAGGCTAGATGCAGGAAGATTGTTCCCGATGTTGGGGAAGTTCAGAACAAGGGGTCACAGTGTAAGGATAAGGGGGAAGTCTTTTAGGACCGATGAGAACGTTTTTTTTCACACAGAGTGGTGAATCTGTGGAATTCTTTGCCACAGAAGGTAGTTGAGGCCAGTTCATTGGCTATATTTAAGAGGGAGTTAGATGTGGCCCTTGTGGCTAAAGGGGTCAGGGGATATGGAGAGAAGGCAGGTACGGGATATTGAGTTGGATGATCAGCCATGATCATATTGAATGGCCTACTCCTGCACCTATTTTCTATGTTTCTATTTCTCCCCACCCCCACTGCCCCACTTTTTAATCGTTATTTTCTCAGGGAGTGGAGAACGTGTCTTCCTCTCTATGTTTCACAACTCCTGCATTCTTTAGTCCAAGTTCTCTCATCGTTTCATTTACCATGTTTAAAGCTTAAAGAGTCTGTACGGAGCTTTTACATTCCCCCTGTGACCACGTGGGTTTTCTCTGGCGGTTCCGGTTTACTCCCACATTCCAAAGACGTCCAGGTTTTTAAGGTTAATTGGCTTTGGTAAAATAGTGCTAGTGTACAGGGTCATCGCTGGTCGGTGTGGACCCTGGGCTGAAGGGTATTTCCACTCTCTAAAGTCTAAAAGTCTGAGTTGAAACATTAATTGTTTCCCTGTTTCTCTTCCCACTGATGCAAACTGATCTGCCCAGTCTTTCTAGCATTTCCTGTTTTTATTTGGAGTTATGAAACGCATCTATTTTTAAAAATATATTTTCTGTTCTATATCTGCCACGTACTTAAGCTCCCTCCACCTAATGTAATAACAAGGAACTGTAGATGTTCGTTTATACCAAAGATAGACACAAAGTGCTGGAGTAACATAATGGGTCAGGCAGCTCCTCAGGAGAACATGGGTAGGTTTTGGGTCAGGACCCTTCTTCAGACTGATTGTAGTGAGGGGGAGAATGCTGGAAGAGGGGTGGAGGTAGGACAAATCCTGGCAAGCGAGTCCTGGAGGGTCTGAGGAAGGAATGCAACCCGAAATGTCACCTATTCAATCTGCCCAAGCAGAACATGAGGCGCTGATACCTCCAGTTTGCTTGCGGCCTCACTTACAATGGAGGAAGCCCAGGACAGAATGGGAATAGATACAAAGTGCTGGGGGCAAATCAGCAGAATCTCTTGAGAAAAAAAGATGGGTGACATTTCAGGTCAGGACCCCTCATCAGAATGGGTATAGGAGTTAAAATGGTTATCAATCGGGAGATCCAGCATGCCTTGGGTGACCAAGCACAAGTGTTTGAAGAAACAGCCGAGTCTACACTTGGATAGACACAAAAAGCTGGAGTAACTCAGCGGGACAGGCAGCATCTCTGGAGAGAAGTCTGACTTCTTCAGACTGAAGGGTCTCGACCCGAAACATCACCCATTCCTTCTCTAAAGATGCTGCCTGTCCCAGAGTTACTCCAGCATTTTGTGTCTATCTTCAATTTAAACCAGCAGCTGCAGTTCTTTCGTACACTTTGAGTCTACACTGGGTCTTGTCGATGAACATTGTTCAGAAGGACTATGGCAGGAGCCACCGAGGTTGTGGAGGACAGGTCAGTGGGTATATTTAAGGCAGAGATAGATAGATTCTTGATTAGTAAAGTTGTCAGGGGTTATAGGGAGAAGGCAGGAGAATGAAGGCATGATTGAATGGTAGAGTAGACATGATAGGCTGAATGGCCTAATTCTGCTCCTATCTCTTATGAGCCAGGAACTGTGCTGGGATGGATGGAGAAGTTGGGAAGTGAGTGTAATGTATATGGGAGAGGGAGGTTGTGTTGAGAACAAGAATATCATTTAGTCAACAGTATAGGCTGCAGAAATAGAGTTGGATGTGCATGCAAATCCATCCCCTATGCCAGACGTGGCGGGAAGTAAGAATATTTCTTGTGCAATCACACAGTAAAATTAACTCAAAACATATTTACTGAAACCAGTCATCGCACTCCAGACCTGGGCGAGTAGTCAGCTGGGAAAACGGAAGTAAGCTGATTCACATCATTAAAATGGAGAACCAAAACTGATGAATCAGACCATGGACTGATAACTGCAAATTGCACCACTTAAAGCTAGTCAAGTACAAAAACAAGTAGGCGTTCAAAAAATGTGGAATGGGTGCAGGGTAGATTTACATGGATGTTGCCAGGACTGAGCTATAGGAGAAGTTGGGAAGGCTAGGACTATTCCTTGGAGTGCAGGAGGATGAGGGGTGATCTTATAGAGGTGTACAAAATCATGAGGGGAATAGAATGCAGTCTTTTACCCAGAGTAGTGGAATCAAGAACCAGAGAACACGCAACCCGCCTCCCAGCCCGGGCGGCCACCATTGGTGGAGCCGCTGGCTGGGTGAGGTCACATGGTGTGCGGGACGGTGGCGTCACCCTTAGTTTCTTCTTTGGGAGTGAGGAAGTTGGCAACCCTACCGTACGGGACAAACTAATTTAGCCCAAAATACAGGATGTCCTGGCCAGTACGGGACAGTTGTCAACCCTACATCTGGTTCACTGACAAACCCTGAAGATCACGGATAAATTACCTTCACTATGATTCTGTGGGTTTTGAGGTGACTGATGCGAGAACCAAACACACACCACAAAGCAGACTGGAGGCGTTTCATGGGTGTCCTTTAACACAGGAAACCAAAGTAATTCTTATCTACTTTAAGGTGAGTAGAAGGATTTGTGAACCTGAAGGGCAACTACTTTCCCCAGACAGTGGTATGTATATGAAACAAACTGACAGGATGCGGTTGAGCCAAGTACAACAACATTAGAGGCTTCTTGGATACCTGGATGTGGAGGGGTATGGAGCAAATGCAGACCAAGTGTTAACATTATGGACATATCCTGTGCTGTTCTGTTCATTTTTAAAGGATATTTGGACAGGTACATGGATTGGAAAGATTGAGGACAAGGGCCAAACACAGGCTAATGGGACAAGTTTAGATCATCTTGGTCAGCATGGCTTAGTTGGGCTGCAGGGCCAGTTTCCTTGGCATGTGATTTTATTTAGATTCTAGTTTAAAGGAGATTCCTTTTAAGTGAAAGTTAATGCAAGGAGGTCAGTTCCATATGTTGTATGCTCAGAAACAGCTTCTTCCCCATTTATCAGACTTGAGAATGGTCCTTCTTTAAGCTGGGATACAGTCCTGCCCCATCAGCCCACCTCATTGTAGACTTTGGACCAATTACCCTACAACACTGAGAAACCATGCTGTCGACCCATTCCTCTCCCACTACAGAAACTTCCTGACAGAGTTCCTCCCACAAACTATTTGTCACTGTCTCAGATTAGGGCGGCACGGTAGCGCAGCGGTAGAGTTGCTGCTTTACAGCGAATGCAGCGCCGGAGACTCAGGTTCGATCCTGACTACGGGTGCTGTACTGTAAGGAGTTTGTACGTTCTCCCCGTGACCTGCGTGGGTTTTCTCCGAGATCTTCGGTTTCCTCCCACACTCCAAAGACGTACAGGTATGTAGGTTAATTGGCTGGGTAAAATGTAAAAATTGTCCCTAGTGGGTGTAGGATAGTGTAAATGTGCGGGGATCACTGGGCGGCACGGACTTGGAGGGCCGAAAAGGCTTGTTTCCGGCTGTATATATATGATATGATATGAAGGCTTTGATCACATCTCAAATCTTTTCCTGGCTGCATAGTCATCTCTTCCCATGACAGATTGGAATAGATTGTTGATTTCAACATCGCAACAGGCTGTCATAAATTGGGCCTCAGGAGGAAGGCAGAACTGGTCTGGGAAGTTTGTCTTGGTTTGTTAATCCAGAGAATCATGCACTTTTGCAACTTAATTTTAAAGCCAGCACCAGGTTAAAGTGCAATAACCCACTGAATAGTCCAATGACTTTAAGACAGGTTTGCATGAGGTAATGGCCAGGTATTATGTACCTTCCAGTTACTAATTAACAACGGCAGCCAAACAAGAGTAATGTAGCCAACACGGAACAATCTCAACACCCATCTGCAAGTCATGACGTTGACGAGTCTGTGATACTGGTGCAAACATCAAATTTTCTAAACCAGAGGGCAGATTTTCATTAGAAGTTTATTTCATTTCAAAATGAAATCAGTTATAAGGCACTGGATAGCATTATAATCGATACATTCAGAATATTTTTTAAAAGATCATAAATTATCTAAAAATATAGTGCTATATCATTAAATATACAAAACATTCCAAAATCTTCAATAAATAATTTAAATATAATCTATTGTGCATTAGACAGCTTAGAAAAGGTTTGCACAAATACTTGGTACAATAGGTTAATGCGTTGTATGTAGGTACCCGATTACCAATAGTGGGCCAGAGTGGCCTGGCAATGGGCAATCCCTGGCTCTGCTACATCAGGGCGTGCGCTCCCACCACTCCCCTCCCACCCTGGTAGGGCACCAGTACACAAGGGCTCTAGGGAGACACCCAGACACCACTCCGTCAGGCAGCCAGGGGGACAAATACCCTGACACCCCAGTCACACATACATAAGGCGGTGACACTCAGAAATGTACCCCCAGTCACACAGTACAGCTGGGGGGGTACTCAGACACACCAAGGCTCACACACGGGGAGGTGGCACCCTCAGACACACATACACCTGGGGTGACACTCAAGACATATACCCTCAGCACACACATACAACTTGGGGTCCAGGCAAGGAATGCCCCATCTCACAGTGAGGGGAGGAGACACTCGGACACACACCCCCCAGGCAGAAGTAACACCTCGGTCTAACACACACACACACAGGGTCACCAGTCCCTGGACAAACCCCTGGTCTCTCATACTTGAGGGGTAACACACACACGCCCAAGTCACAGGCAAACCAAAACAACTTGCATTCTCTCAATGGGAAAGATACCGCCGCCCCCACAAACCCAGAGGGGTGGGTGACACCCTATGGGAGACGGCACCCAGGCACGGCTTCGGAGAGGCAACACCCCGATTCACTTCTCTTCTCCACCACCCTCCCCTCCCCTTCCCTCAGTCCGACACAGAGATCCTGCTGAAGATGGGCAGCCGCCGGCCCTGCTCGAAGACGGGCGACTCGGAGCCGCTGCTGCTGGTGTCGTCCTGGTCGGAGAGCGAGTCTGCGGACGGGCTCCTGCCAGCCATGGGCAGGCCGGGTGCCCGCTGGAGCGGCTGGTGGTGATGGCGGTGGTGCTGGTGGCAGCAGCAACCTCCTCCCCCTCCCTTGCCCAGCCCCAATCCCAGAGTCCGGGCCAGCTCCAACTCCAGGTCGGGGCTGAAGGCCGCTTTCAGCGCGGCCCAGTCGAGCGCAGGGCCCGAGGAGGCCGAGCCCAGGCTGGCGCTCTGGCGCAGGCGAGGCCGGGGCCCTCGCTCCTCCTCGGGGTTGTGGATGAAGTGGCAGCGGGTGCCGTAAGGGCAGAAGCCGGTGGTGTGGAAGGTGCGGCACGGCTCGGTCTTGTACTTGGGGTGGCGGCTGAGGGAGCGCAGCTCGGCCAGGCCGTGGGCGAACTGGCACTTGTCGCCATAGCGGCAGAAGCTGCTCTCCTGGAAAGGGCGGCACAGCTCCGTCTTGTAGCGGGCCGACGGTGATGGCGATGGCGGCAGCGGCTCCCCCTGCCTCTCCTCCTCCTCCTCCTCCTCCCACTCGCTCGGCTCCCGCAGGCCCAGCCCCAGCCCCGGTGGGCAGCAGGTGTCAACCCCTAGGCCTAGGCCCAGGCCTCGGCACGCCGACAGTGGCAGCTGGCTGGTGGAGTAGCGGCGGGGGGGGGCGGCGGGCGGCCCCACCGCGCGGCTCTCAGGGCCCGGCTTCCAGGCGGAGAAATCATCGGGGTCCAAGAAGCTCAACTGCGGGGAGAGAGAGAGGAGGGGGGGGGGGGTCAGTGAAGGAGGGCGGAGGCCCGCGGCGGCGCGCTTTTCTCGGGAACGCGCACTCGCACTCTTGCATTCAGCCCACAAGGCGCGCTCCCGTCTCGTGCATTAATCCATCTCGGGAGCGCGCACTCACGCTCAACTCACCCCCCCCACCCTCCGGGAGCGCGCACAACCCCCCTGCCCGGGCATTTAGCCAACCCCCCGGGAGCGTGCACTCGCACTCTTGCATTCAACTCACCCCCCCAATCCTCCGGGAGCGCGCACTAGCATTCAGCTTACCCCCCACGCTCCGGGAGCGCGCACAACCCCCTGCCCGTGCATTTAGCCGACCCACCGGGAGCGCGCACTCGCACTCTTGCATTCAACTCATCCCCCCCAACCCTCCGGGAGCACGCACTTGGCCGAACCCCCGGGAGCGCGCACTCGCACTCTTGCATTTAGCCCAAAGCGCGCTCCCGCCCCTTCCTTGCATTCAGTCTATCTCGGGAGCGCGCGCTCGCAACTCTTGCATTCAACTCACGCCGCCCCCGGGAGCGCGCAAGGCCCCCCACGGGGGCGTCTGTGGATTCAGTCCACCCTCGGGAGCGCGCTTTCCCACCCCGGCCTCTCTCCATTCGGGAGTCGGCGCGTTCCCGTGCATTCAGCCCAGCCCCGCCACCCCGGGAATTGCGCGCTCCCGCTGCTGTCAGTCGGTCGTCTCCCCGTTCCGTCCCCACCACGTCGGCGACACGAATGCTCGTGCACTCACCCCACCCCTGGAGCGCGCACTCCACGCAAACACAACTGGCCCGGGGGCGCGCCTTCTCCCCACCCATCCCCGCGCGCTCACAAAAAAACGCCCTGGGAACTGGGAGCGCGCATTGACCGTCAGCACCGAGACCGAGCAAACCCCCCAACACACACGCCTGGAGCGCGCGCTGCACGTGGCCGCGCAAATCCCGGCAGTGCGCTCCCCTTAAATCAAGCTTCATCGGGAGCGCGCCTGCATTGCCCACAAACTCGCGGACTCTTGCTCGTTGTCCATGGATTCCCCACCCCATCGGGAGCGCGCATCCATCCATTTCCCCCCCCTCCTCTGCTCCACGAAACACGGGAGCGCGCATCTGCCCAGGCAAGCATCGCCGCCGCCGCCGCGCCCAGTCATCGCTCGCTCCCTCACCTCGGAAACCAGCTCGCACAGCTCCCTGAAACCCGTCATACTGCGTGTGTTCTTTCGTCCGCTCCCAGCCGCGCTCTGCTGCGCTCTGCTGCCCAGTGCCCCAGCCCCGCCTTATATAGGCGCGGGGGGCGGGGCCAACCGACAGCGACGTCACCGGTTGAGTCAGCGGGGGCGGGGCCACGGCTGGCCTGTGATGTAATGGGTGAATCACCAAGGGGGCGGGGCCGGGCGGCGGGGAGTCCCCGGGACCTGTCACTGGATCTGTCCACTGGATCTCTCTCTGGCTGTGTCTGGCTCTATGGCTATGTCACTGACTCTATCTCTGGCTATGTCACTGACTCTATCTCTGGCTATGTCACTGACTCTATCTCTGGCTATGTCACTGACTCTATCTCTGGCTATGTCACGGACTCTATCTCTGGCTATGTCACTGGCTCTATCTCTGGCTATGTCACTGGCTCTCTCTGGCTCTCTCACTGGCTATCTCTGGCTCTCTCACTGGCTATCTCTGGTTCTCTCACTGGCTGTCTCAGGCTGTGTCACTGGCTATCTCTGGCTGTGCACTGTCTCTAACTCCGGCTATGTCACTGGCTCTATCTCTGGCTCTGACGATGTCACAGTCTTTGTACCTGTCACTGGCTGTCTCTGTCTTTTTCTATGTAATTGGCTGCGTCGGTCACTGTCTCTGTCCATGTCTGTGTCTCTTTCACTGGCTCTAGAATTCTCACTGGCTGCCTCTGGGTCTGGCTCTGTCTCTCGCCCAGCCCTGTCGCCCAACACTTGTACTCCATCTCTCTCACCATCTCAACTGCTTCTCTCTCTCAGCCTGTCCCTGTATCTCTCACCATCTCCCAATCTCTCTCTCTCTCTCTCTGTCTTTCTCTGTGCCTGTCTCAGTTTCTCACATAGAGTCATACAGCGTTGAAACAGGTCCTTTGCCCCAACTTGTCCATGACAACCAAGATGCCGTATCTATCCTAATCCCACCTGGTCGCATTTGCCCCATATTCCTCCAGACCTTTCCTATGTATGTACTTGTCAAAATGTGTTTTAAATGTTGTTATTGTGCATGCCTCAACCATCTCTTCTGGCAGCTCATTCCATACACCTGCCACCCTCTGTTAGAAAAAGATGAACCTCAGGATCCTATTAAATCTTTTTCCTCTCACCTTAAACTTCTATCCTCTGTTTTTTTTAATTCTCCGGCCCTGAGTAAAATCTATTCACCCTATCTGTTCAACCTATCTATTCCCCTCGTGATTTTATGCACCTCAGTACGATCACTCCTCATTCTCCTGTACTCCAAAGAATACAGTCCAAGCCTGTCAAAACTCTCCCTGTGTCTCATGTGTCAGTGTGTGTGCACGCCAATGTACACCTGTCTGTATGTGTGTGTGTGTGTGTGTGCAAATGTGCGCATGCCTGTGTGTTGTGTGTGTGTGTCTGTGTTCGTGAGTGTGTGTGTGAGTGTGACTGTGTGACCTGCCTCACGAACACTACCCTACACACAAGGTGTCGAGGTCTCCCCCTGTCCTCTCTCCCTTCCTGGGGCCGCGCAGTCTCTCACAATCCGCTCTGCCAGCGAGCCCCATCCCAGTGAAACTCTCAGGCTGACCATCCCGCTCACCGTGACCCTCCCCGATATGGCCATTCTTGAGCCAGAAAGCAACCGCACACTCTCACGAACTTGCCATGATTCATCGGATAACAATCTTGCGTCAGTGTTCAATTTGCACTTTGGTGGTTCGACACTCAGCCCAAAACATCACTGAGTCCTGGCCCATGTTTTTCTTTACATCAATCTTACGAAAATAACAAGACTATCTCTTCACATTCTTGCCAGCTGCAGACGTAACAGAGAGAGAGAGAGAGAGAGAGAGTGAGAGAGAAAGAGAGAGAAAGAGAGAGAGAGAGAGAGAAGAGGGGGGAGGGAGGGAGGGAGGGAGGGAGGGAGAGAGAGAGAGAGAGAGAGAGAGAGAGAGAGAGAGAGAGAGAGAGAGAGAGAGAGAGAGAGAGAGAGAGAGAGAGAGAGAGAGAGAGAAAGGTCAGCAGGTCAGGCAGCATTCTTGGAGAACATGGATTGATGACGTTTTAGGTCGAGACGTTTCTTCAGTCTGCACTAAAGCACATTCCTATTGAGAATTCCCTACAAACTAACCTCAAGAGCTATGGTACTTGTGTGAAACGAGGCACATGTGTGCACATAACTTCTTCATCGTCTCAGGCCAGTAATTAAAAAGATATTTAAAGTTAATTCTTCAATTGGTATTCAAAAATGCCCAAAAATCAACCTGCCAGAGGAGCCAGAGACAGGAGGAACTGCAGGTGCTGGAATCTTAAGCAAAACACAAAAGTGCTGGAGGAACTCAGCGGGTCAGGCAGCATCTATGGGGGGGGGATGGACAGATGATGTTTCGGGTTGGGACTGATTGGTCTTTGCGTTCATTTCCCTCCACAGATGCTGCCTGACCGGCTGAGTTCCTGCCTGCAGCACATTGTATATTTTTTCTCAAGATGCCAGCACCTGCAGTTCCTCGTGGTCTCCAATCCTTCCTTAAGCAGGTTGTTTTGGGACTTTTTTGATCACCAGTTGAAGAATTCCTTTTCAGTTTACGTGTAACTGCCTCAGGCTCCTGAGTTTAGTACGCAGGGGAACAAAAGGGCGTGGTGGTGCAGCGGTAGAGTTGCTGCCTCACAGCGCCAGAGACCCGGGTTCGATCCTGACTACGGATGCTGTCTGTATGGAGTTTGCACGTTCTCTCTGTGACCTGCGTGGGGTTTTCTCCGGGTGCTCCGGTTTCCTCCCACACTCCAAAGGTTTGTAGGTTAATTGGCTTGGTAAAATTGTAAATTGTCCCTCGTGTGTGTAGGTTAGTGTTAATGTGCGGGATCGCTGGTCGGCCCGAAGGACTCAAAAACTTCACCCCATTCCTTCCCTCCAGAGATGCTGCCTGTCCCGCTGAGTTACTTCAGTATTTGTGTCTACCTTCGGTTTAAACCAGTTCCTTCCTACACTGTTTCTGCGCTGTGTCTCCAAACTAAACTAAACTAGTAACTAGCAGGTCAGCCAGCATCTCTGGAGGACATGGATAGGTGACGTTTCGGGTCGGGACCCTTCTTCAGGCATTTTCCAACTGGAATTTGAAGTTCAAACGTGTCCCCTCTCTTCTCCTCCCCTCCACTTCTCCTCCCCTCTCTTCCCTCTCCTCTCCTCCCCCCTTTCCTCCTCTCTTCCCCTCCCCTCTCCACCCTTCCCCTCTCCTCCCCTCCCCTCCCCTCCTCTCTCTTCCCCTCCCCTCTCCTCCCCACCCCTCTCCTCCTCTCTCTTCCCCTCCCCTCTCCTCCCCTCCCCTCTCCCCTCCTCTCCTCTCTCCTCTCCTCCCCTCCCCTCCCCTCCCCACCCCACCCTTCCCCTCTCCTCTCTCCTCCCCTCCCCTTCCCTCCCCTCTTCTCCCCTTCCCCTCTCCTCTCCTCCCCCCTTTCCTCCATCCTCCCCTCCATTCTCCTCCCTCCCTCCTTTTCCCCTCTCCTCTCCTCTCCCCTTTCCTCCTCTCTTCCCCTCCCCTCTCCTCCCCACCTCCCCTGTCCTCCTATTCCCTCTCTTTTCCCCTCTCCTCTCCTTCCCTCCCTCCCTTCTCCTTTCCTCCCCTCTACTCTCCTCCCTTCCCTTTTCCCCTCTCCTCCCCTTCCTCCACTCCTCCCCTACATTCTCCTCCCTCCCTCTCTCCTCTTTCCTCATCCGCTTCCCTCCCTTCTCCTCTCCCCCTCCCCTCCCTCCCCCCTTTCATCCACTCCTCCCCTCCATTCTCCTCCCCTCTCCTTTCCTCCCCTCCCCTCTCCTCCCCTCTCTTCTCCTCCCCTCTCCTTTCCTCCCCTCCCCTTCCCTCCCCTCTCCTCGCCCCTTTCCTCCACTCCTCCCCTCCATTGTCCTCCCTCCCTCCCCTCCCCTCTCTTCTCCTCTCTTCCCCTCCCCCTCCTCCTCACTCCTCCCTTGTCCTCCTCTTCCCTCTCTTCTCCTCCCCTCCCCTTCCCTTCCCTCTTCTCCCCTTCCCTCCCCTCTCCTCCCCCTTTCATCCACTCTTCTCCCCTCCCTCCCCTCTCCTCTCCTCTCCTCTCCTCTCCTCTCCTCTTCTCCCCTTCCCTCCCCTCCCCCCCCCCCCCCCCCCCCTCTCTTCCCCTCCCTGTCAATCGCCAGCTCTGTGTGCCTTCTCCATTGATCGCTTGCCTCTG
The DNA here is from genome assembly GCF_053455715.1 of Rhinoraja longicauda. Classification (NCBI taxonomy): domain Eukaryota; kingdom Metazoa; phylum Chordata; class Chondrichthyes; order Rajiformes; family Arhynchobatidae; genus Rhinoraja; species Rhinoraja longicauda. Next base: position 9,118,844 of record NC_135993.1, read on the forward strand.
TGTGCTGTTGACTTTGGCCGTTCCCTGCCGCATCCCACGGCATTCACACGGCTCACATGCAGCTCACGCCACAGAGAGAACAACTGTGCGAGAGAACCCAGGCGGAGGGGGGAGGGGAGCAGGAAAACACATCCATTGCCCACTTGCAAAGGCATTTGGATAAGTACGAGGAATGATGACACAAGGAACTGCAGAGGCAGGAACCTTGAGCAAAAAAAAAGTGCTAGAGGAAAACTCCAGGAAATATCAATGGATAGAATACAGTAAAGCAAAGCTTTTCACTGTACCTCAGTATGTGACATTAATAAAAGCTAAACCTAAACCGTCGCCCATTCCTTCTCTCCAGAGATGCTGTCTGTCTCGCTGAGTTAACCCACTGGGTTACGGGGAGAAGGCAGGAGAGTGGGGTTAGGATGGAGAGATAGATCAGCCAGGATTGAATGGCGG
>NC_135993.1:9119790-9127290 GCF_053455715.1 Rhinoraja longicauda
GGATCGCTGGGCGGCGCGGACTCGGTGGGCCGAAGGGCCTGTTTCCACGCTGTATCTCTAAATCTAAATGAGAGATGCGACTGGTGATTAGAGAGAGATAGAACAAAAGAATGAAAGATATGAAAATAGTAATATAGTGAGGAGAAATAGTGAGGCCCACCGGAAATTGGAGGAACAGCACCACATATTTCTCTTGGGCAGCTTGCAGCCCAGCGGTATGAACATTGACTTCTCAAACTTTAGATAGTTCCTCTGTCCCTCTCTTCCCCTCCCCATTCCCAGTTCTCCCTCTATCTTCCTGTCTCCACCTATATCCTTCTTTTGACATCAGTCTGAAGAAGGGTCTCGACCTGAAACGTCACCCATTCCTTCTCTCCAAGATGCTGCCTGACCTGCTGAGTTACTCCAACATTTTGTGATACCTGCAAAACAGTAATGGTGATCAAGGAAAGGTTGAGCCCACAATGGTCCATTGTTGGCTGCGGGCCGTGATGTACTGTTTTGATTTCTATGAACTATGTTCAATGCTATAAAAATGCAATCCTTTCTGTTCCTTTTGCTCGTTTTCTTTGCATTGCCTTCCTCAAAGCAGCAGTTTCCACAAGATACCCCTAGTACGAGTTGGTCGAGAGATGCCATCCACAATTGCTTGGATCCGGTCACATCTGCTCTGACGTTATCCCGCCTCCTTTTTTAAAAAGCCAACAATGTTTCTGTGGTTTACAGTCGTAGATATCATGTTCCAGAGAAGCAGCAGAACAATACTACTCACCTCATCCCACAAACTCCCCAGGGACTGACTCATCGACCAAGCGGAAAATCTGCATCCTGATTAAACTAATTGGCCAAAGAACCCAGGGCAAGACCAGTGGAATGTGTCTGCACATTGCGTTACACTCTGGAATGCTCCTCCTTAAAGTGCGGTCACAAGGTCAGACGTGATCGGAGCAGAATTAGCCCATTCGGCCCATCAAGTCTACCCCGCCATGCAATCATGGCGGCACGGTAGCGCAGCGGTAGAGTTGCTGCTTTACAGCGAATGCAGCGCCGGAGACTCAGGTTCGATCCTGACTACGGGTGCTGCACTGTAAGGAGTTTGTACGTTCTCCCCGTGACCTGCGTGGGTTTTCTCCGAGATCTTCGGTTTCCTCCCACACTCCAAAGACGTACAGGTATGTAGGTTAATTGGCTGGGTAAAATGTAAAAATTGTCCCTAGTGGGTGTAGGATAGTGTTAATGTACGGGGATCGCTGGGCGGCACGGACTTGGAGGGCCGAAAAGGCCTGTTTCCGGCTGTATATATATGATATGATATGATATGATATCTATCTGCTCACCTCATTCTCCTGCCTTCTCCCCGTCAGTTTAGTTTATTGTCCCGTGTACCGAGAGGTACATTTTGTTGTGTGCTTATTCACAAAGTGCTGGAATAACTCAGCAGGTCGGGCAGCATCTCGGGAGAGAAGGAATGGGTGACGTTTCGGGTCGAGACCCTTCTTCAGACCTTCTCGAGTGACGTTGAAGAGACTTTTAGATAGTTACATGGATGTGATGGGAATGGAGGGATATCTTGGCATCATGTTTGGCATAGACATTGTGGGCCGAAGGGCCAGATCCTTTGCTGTACTGCTCAATGTTCTACGCAACAAGAATAATAAATGAATCACGGGGGACTCTAATCTACATTAAAATGGAAACCCCTCTCACCCTGGCCACAAACTCCTTGAAGCACTTCCATCTGGAAGGCGACTCCGGACTGTCAAAGCAGCCACAGCCAGACATAAAAACAACTTTTTTCCACGAGTGATAACTCTACTCAACAACCAAAAGTCTGTAGCCTCCTTTTGCTCTGGTATTTTATTTCATTCACATGTTTAAACTATAATGTTTTATTCTTAATGTTTTAGTGTTTTATGCTTTATTCTTAATTGTTTACTGTATGTTCGTGTAGGCACGGTGGCGCAGCGGTAGAGTTGCTGCCTTACATCGAATGCAGCGCCGGAGACTCAGGTTCGATCCAGACCACGGGCGCCGTCTGTACGGAGTTTGTACGTTCTCCCCGTGACCTGCGTGGGTTTTCTCCGAGATCTTCGGTTTCCTCCCACACTCCAAAGACGTACAGGTATGCAGGTTAATTGGCTGGGCAAATGTAAAACATTGTCCCTAGTGGGTGTAGGATAGTGTTAGTGGGCGGGGATCGCTGGGCGGCGCGGACCCGGTGGGCCGAAGGGCCTGTTTCTGCGCTGTATCTCTAAATCTAAATCTAAAAAATCTACTTGCGAGCGGAGCACCAGTCTGAAAAAGGGTCTCGACCCGAAACGTCACCCATTCCTTCTCTCCCGAGATACTGCCTGACCTGCTGAGTTACTCCAGCATTTTGTGAATAAATACCTTCGATTTGTACCAGCATCTGCAGTTATTTTCTTATATTCCTTGTATGTGTACATACTTGGTCAATAAACTTATTCAATTCAATTCAATTCAATTCCTTTTCTCCAGAGATGCTGCCTGTCCCGCTGAGTCTCTCCAGCTTTTTTTGTCTATCTTCAGTTACAACCGGCATCTGCAGTTCCTTCCGACACAAGGAATAGGCTATTTCTAATCCAGCCATGTATAATGCGAAGGGATGTAATGAATCTGAGGCAGTCAGGGGGCCTTTAGTGTGCAGTGTACCTAGTGAAAGATAGTCTGATTAGAAACCAGAAATTGGTGAGAGAAACCACGCATAGTTCAGTTCAAGTAGAAATTTGGCCTCCTACTTTCTAGAGGCAACTTACAGAAGCCAATTAACCACTCAAAATTTGGCCTGAAATTTAAATTTTAAAAATAATAATGGCGGCACTGTGGCTCAGCGGTAGAGTTGCTGCCTCACAGCACCAGAGACCCAGGTTCGATCCTGACCACGAGTGCTGTCTGTGCGGAGTTTGTACGTTCTCCCCGTGACCACGTGGGTTTTCTCCGGGTGCTCCGGTTTCCTCCCACATTCCAAAGACGTGCGGGTTTGTAGCTTAATTGGCTTCGGTAAAAAACATTGCCCCTAGTGTATAGGATGGGTAAAGTGACATAGCAGGGAAGGAGTCTGAACGTGTGATCGGTGGTCAGTACGGACTTGGCGGGCCGAAGGTCACGCTCCCACGTTGTAAACGTAAAACTAAAACTAGAAGTGAAAGGCAGGAGGTGTGAAACCGAAACAGGTCAGAAAAGACTGGACACACTCAGCAGGTCAGGTGTGGAAACAGAGGCGACATTTCACGTTGAAGACCATCGAAGGTACCGCAAAATGCCGGAGTAACTCAGCAGGTCAGGCAGCATCTGGGAGAGAGGGAATGGAGGGAATGGAGGGAATGAAGGCCTCCCCTCGTCACGACAGAATTAGCCAGTAGTGAACGGCATAAAAAAAGGTATTACCGTAAATAAACAGTGGCTAACATTTGAAGAATGTGCACATAGTTTACAAGTGATGCATATTTCTTGAAGGCAAGAAAGAAAGTTCAACAGGAAAAGTAGTCCCGCAGAGTTGCTAAGCAGTTAAAGATGGCGTTGCCTCAAAGGGGGACAGCAGCCAAATATTTGTTGAGCCAAGGGAATGGGGGAATTTCAGCAAAGAACCAAAGGATTTAGAGAAAGGGAGCATTACAAGAAGAGTGGGGGGAGGGGGGGTGGGGGGATAAATAAGATGCAGGGGCTTTTTGTGGAAAAGTAAAAGGAAAAGTGAATGTGGGTCCCTCACAAAAGAAAGCAGGAGATTTTGTACTGAGGCAAAGAATCAAAATGACTATTAAGTTTAGTTTAAGAATATATAATATAACAAAATAACTGCAGATGCTGGTACAAATCGAAGGTATTTATTCACAAAATGCTGGAGTAAATCAGCAGGTCAGGCAGCATCTCAGGAGAGAAGGAATGGGTGACGTTTCAGGTCGAGACTCTTCTTCAGACTGATGTCAGGGGCGGGACAGATACAGCGCGGCAACAGGCCCTTCGGCCCACTGAGTCCACGCCGACCAGCGATCCCCGCACATTAACACTATCCTACACACGCTAGGGACAAGTTACACATACACCAAGCCAATTAACCTACAAGCCTGTGCCTCTTTGGAGTGTGGGAGGAAACCGAAGGTCTCGGAGAAAATCCACGCAGGTCACGGGCAGAACGTACAAACTCCGTACAGACAGCACCCGTGGTCGGGATGGAACCCGGGTCTCCGGCGCTGCAAGCGCTGCAGGGCGGCAACTCTACCGCTGTGCCACCGTGGCCGGTGTGGGACAGAGAATGATCCCAGGGATGATTGGGTCAACGTACGAAGAGCGTTTGAGGGGTCTGGGCAGGGCCGTCTTTACAGCATTATGGGCCCCGGGCAAAGCAGTGTACTGGGGCCCCTACGACAACTACTCACAGGAATAAAAATGTAAATGGTCGATAAAATTAAACATATATTTATTTTATTGGCACTTCCAACAAAATCGGTGTTGAAACATTAAAAACATGCTGTACAGCAACAACCAATTTAAGTTAATGCAGCACAGGTCTGGGGGAGTTTTAAGGGGGATTAAGGGGGGAATGGAGTGCATGAGTGGGGCTGTGAAGAAAAATCCTACACACAATTTCACGACCCCTGTTGTCCCCCTCCCCAGTGCCCATTCTCAGACCCCCCCATTCTCTCTCCCCCAGACCAACTGTTACTCTCCGCCACCCCCCTTTCCCCAGCACCCCCATTTCCCCCACTCTCTCTTCCCCCCCACCACCAACCCCCACCCTTGCTGTCCCCCTCCCCAGTCCCACTCTGCCTCCTCCCACCCCCACTCTCTCCTCCTCCCACCCTCCCCGTCGCCCCCACCGTTACTCTCCCCCACCCCCCTTTCCCTACCAGCCCCCCCCCCCCCCCCCCCCCCCCCCCCCCGTCGTGCCGGCGAAAAGCACTTACCGAAAAGCACTTAGCGATGGACTTAGGGTGCTACATTGTTGCGAAAAGCATTTACAGATCGCTGTGAGAAGCACTTAGGGATGGAAAATGTTGCGAAAAAAACACTTAGGGACCGAAAATGTTGCGAAAAAAGCACTTATTGAACCTACATTTTTAAAGTAGTATTTATTTATTGCAAGTCACTTAACATACACAGATCAGCATGGGGCCCCTATGCTCGTGGGGCCCCGGGCAAGTGCCCATCAGGCCCATGCGTTAAGACGGCCCTGGGTCTGGGCCTGCACTCGCTGGAGTTTAGAAGGATGAGGGGAGATCTCTTTGAAACCTACGGAATCATTAGATCCTAGGATCATAAGATCACATTCCGCCCACCAAGTCTACTCCACCATCCAATCATGGCTGATCTATCTCTCCCCCTCTAACCCCAATTCTCCTGCCTTCTCCCCATAACCTCTGACACCCGTACTAATCAAGAATCTATCTATCTCTGTCTTAAATATATCCACTGACTTGGCCTCCACAGCCTTCTGTGGCAAAGAATTCCACAGATTCAACACCCTCCGACTATAGAAATTCCTTCTCATTTCCTTCCGAAAAGAACATCCTTTAATTCTGAGGCTGTGCCCTCTGGTCCTAGACTCTCCCACTAGTGGAAACATCCTCTCCACATCCACTCTATCCAAGCCCTTCATTATTCAGAATAAAAGGATGTAACTTTAGAACGGAGATGAGGAGGGATTTCTTTAGTCAGAGGGTGGTGAATCTGTGGACTTCGTTGCCACAGACGGCTGTGGAGGCCAAGTCAGTGGATATTTTTAAGGCCAAGATAGATAGGTTCTTGATTAGTAGGGGTGTCACGGCTGTGGAGGCCAAGAAATTGGGTATTTTTAAAACAGAGTTTGAGGGAAAGCAATGGTTACTTGAAGTTAGAGAAGTCAATATTCGTACTGCTGGGGTGTAAGCAGCCCAGCGAAATATGAGGAGCTGTTTGTCCAATTTGCACTGGGCCTCAGTGGAGGAGGCCCAGGACAGAGAGGTCAGATTGGGAATGTGAGGGGGAGTTCAAGTGTTTGGCAACCGGGAGATCACGTAGGCCCAGGCAGACTGTTGACTTCCTCACCTCTCTACCACACGGCGGGTCGTTAGCTCAGGTTGAATAGTCCAGCCAGTCCACAGGAGAGAATTCTGCAGACGAATATCAACCCACAAACTATAATGATCAGATCTCCCCGAGTCGGGATATTGTGCGTCCAACACGTCCACGATTGACGTGCGGCCAGGAGACTGACTGACGCTGACTGACAGGTGTCAGGGGTTATGGGGAGAAGGCAGGAGAATGGGGTTAGGAGGATGAGATAGATCAGCCTTGATTGAATGGCGGTGTAGACTTGATGGGCCGAATGGCCTGATTCTGCTCCTATCACTTATGACCTTATATCTAGCCGCCTTTCATCGAAACATAGAAACACAGAAAATAGGTGCAGGAGTAGGCCATCCGGCCCTTCGAGCCAGCACCGCCATTCAATATGATCATGGCTGATCATCCAAAATCAGTACCCCGTTACTGCTTTCTCCCCATATCCTTTGATTCCGTTAGCCTGAAGAGCTCTGTCTAACTCTCTTCTGAATACATCCAGTGAATTGGCCTCCACTGCCTTCTGTGGCAGAGAATTCCACAGATTTACAACTCTCTGGGTGAAAAAAGTTTTTCCTCATCTCAGTCCTAAAAGGCCTACCCCTTATTCTTAAACCGTGTGCCCCCTGGTTCTGGACTCCCCCAACATGGGGAAGATTATTCCTGCATCCAGCCTGTCCAATCCCTTCCACCTCGGGGGGGGGTGTGCTGCGGAACGGGGCGTGGGTCTCAGGGGGGTGAGGTGTGTGTGTGCGTGTGCTTGCGTGTGTGCGTGCGCTTGCGTGCGTGCATGCGTGTGTGTGTGCGTGTGTGTGTGTACGTGCGTGTGTGTGTGCGCTTGTGTGCGTGCGTGCATGTATGTGTGTGCATGCGTGTGAGCGTGCGTGCGTGCGTGTGTGCGTCTGTGTGTGTGCGTGCATGCGTGTGTACGTGCGTGCGCATGTGTGTGTGTGCGCGTGTGTGCGTGTGTATGGTCGGATCTACCTGCGTTTTCCCAAATGGGTTTAGTTTTTGCCTGGACTGCGCTCCTGAGGGAGGGGCAGTGGTACCTTGTGGAATTCTGAGCCTGAGCTCGGGGAGGTAGCAGGGCTCTGAGTCACAAACGGCTCTGTGGCTGACATTTTCGCGGAGCAAGCCTGCACGTACCACATCTGCCCGTGCACGATAACATCTGTCTCCCAGCGCCCGGGGCAGGTCGTCGGTGTGTGGTTTCCCTGGTGATGTAACACGCCACTGCTTCGGAAACATCTTCCTTTCTCAACTTGCCACTGCCACTTGTTACTTCCCACTAGTTAGTGAGACTACGAACGCACAGTGGTGCAGGTAGGGCGGCCAACTGTCCCGTATCAGCCGGGACATCCCATATTTTGGGCTAAATTAGTTTGTCCCGTACGGGGACCGCCCTTGTCCCGTATTAGTAGGGTTGCCAACTTCCTCTCT